>NW_027070536.1:0-2624 GCF_002906115.3 Quercus suber | reverse complement strand
AACTTCTTGCACATGATATTTCAAAACGTTTAGTTAGACTGAATTAGTAATGAGATATACTTGTTGCATTGTAGGCAATTACACTGAAATCATACCCCGCGGAGCTTTCTCTAACAGTTTTGATTTGCTTGATGGGCTCACTAGAAAGTACCATACTAGCCCTTGCAAT
Organism: Quercus suber; assembly: GCF_002906115.3. Classification (NCBI taxonomy): domain Eukaryota; kingdom Viridiplantae; phylum Streptophyta; class Magnoliopsida; order Fagales; family Fagaceae; genus Quercus; species Quercus suber. Next base: position 2,455 of record NW_027070536.1, on the reverse strand, counting down.
CGAATGGGGCAACCCCACAGCCTGGTCAATACACTTCGATATTAAGCTCTTAGCAACTATATACAGTGTGAGAAATTCTAAAAATATTGTGCTTTTTAATGCCTTTTCTTTTTGTAGTTCTTATAAAAATGTTGATAGTTAATAGTGGCCTATATACTTGCTTTAATACTCATAAGAAACTCTGTTCAGGGCCTAATATGTTCAGGATTTGCTTTCTACATTCAAGGAGTGGTAATGAAGGAAAGGGGACCTGTTTTTGTGACTGCTTTTAGTCCCCTAAGTGTGGTTCTAGTTATGATTATAGGCTCCTTCATTTTATCTGAGACATTGCACATGGGAAGGTGCGCATTGATTTTTCTTATTATGCCTACAAAAAAGTCACCATACAACATTTTTCACAACTACTAACATAGCCTAAAGTAATTGTTTCATAATAAAACTTATGTCAATGGATACAAGTAAAAGTGATATTACTCCAATCACAATATTTCATGTTAGTAATTGTGAGAAAAGTTGTGTTACTAGTATATTCCCACAGTATTTAATTATTATAGTTTATCTAGTTCATTTGGTTAAAGGAAGGAAATTGTTGGAAAAAAAATTTGGAATCATAAACATTGTATAACTACAGGTTAACTTAGGTAACTGGACTTTTTTTTAGGGTTATTGGAGCAGTTGTCATTGTTGTTGGCTTATACCTAGTTTTATGGGGGAAGAGTAAGGATCAACTGGAATCGACATCAGACAGTGATAATGTAGTACTAACGGCCCAAAATATGGACACTATGAATGAGAGGAAAACAACTTCAAAACAAGAATTTTTAGCCATTGATGTGAAAAGTACGAAATCTACATTAGGAACAACTTGAAGATAGTGGATATTTTATTTATATATGTGCTTATTAGTTGGAATTTGTGTATTCTATATATGGAATAAATTCTATTCAATGTGAAGTTTCTCGTGTAATATTTTTGTTTTTAAACCTCCAAAGTTAGACATGGCTTGAATTTAAAGGAGGTGCACCAAGTACATCTCCATTGCTTGGTTCTCACTTATTTCTTAACCAAGGAAAGGATATCTCTATGCCAACACCTTCCTCCCATTCGTTGATTCCGGCTATCAGTGCACAGGAAAATGGTTTTATAAGCATTGTTTAAAAAAAAAAAGGATTAGAAATAAAAAATTGAAAAGGGAATGGTCTTTGATTTTGTGGTCGGATTGAATTGTAATAATTTGTATGAAAGAAAAAATTTAGCTCCAAACCGGTTTGGAGCTATCTTCCTTTAAGCCACACAGACAAGTCCAGTGTGTACTCCAACGCGAAAAAATTTCAAATTTATTTGAAATTCTTTGGCCTTTATTTATTTTTTATTTTTTGGCATATGATGTGATACCACTAGAAGGTGCAAAATTAGTCAATTGTTGAATTATTATGTTTCTAATTTCTACTTGCTATGTGGACTAAGATTATGTAACCACGTGATGCATTAGCAGTGTTTTACCATTATATATATAACGCCAATCAAAACCTTCAGTCATATCTAGCTAGCAGCCCAGTTTGGTTAGTGCAATTACTTTCTTCTCAGTCAGCACTCAGCACAGTTTGATACACCATGGTAAATGTTGCTTACGGGGTAAATAATGAAAAAACACAACAACAAAAAAAAAAAAATAATAATAATAATAATAATAATAATAGCTTAAATAAATTCGCTTAAGACAATATTTGCCTCCGCTCAAACAGTTTGCTACCTAAAGCACTATTAGCAAATTTGTCTCCCAAATACAACTAAGCCAAAATCTTTCATGTAGCAAACTTTGAGAATTCGGTGAATTTCTATCTAATGGTGAAAAATCTATCAATAAATAAAATTGAATATGGAGGCAAATTTATAAACAATGAATTTTGGAAAGTAACTTTGGTTGGTACAAACCCTAAAATATGAGTCATGTCTATTACTAGCCATTAGAGATAAAAATAAATAAATAAATAAATAAGAGTCTCATCCCTCTCCTTTTGCAAACTTTTGTTGATTTTGCACTTTCTATAATTGTCTCGCTTGAGCATGATTTACATTGCTCAAGCAAGCTTTATAATATATAAAGCTTGTTTTTAAATTTTCATGCTCTATTTTTGTTCAATGATTCCATACTTTCACAAAAAGTACATTTTTTTTATTCAAATTTTAAATAAATTTTGATTCTTTATGTGGGTTTCTATCTGGGTTTTAAATGATTTATGAAATTTATCTTAAAGTATTAGTATAGGATAATTGCTGCTTAAATGTTTGAGGAACTTTCCTAAAGAAACTTGGGATAAAATAAAGAAAAAAAAACACACACACACACACTTATATATATTCTTTTATAAGTTACTTGGATAAAAAAAACATGGTTATCTTTGGGTTAATCTAGAGATATGATGGTTGTCTTTGGGCGCCCACACCCCCCCCC
>NW_027070535.1:78454-92985 GCF_002906115.3 Quercus suber | reverse complement strand
AAACCTGAAATTTCTGATTCCAACGAACATTTCATAAATTTTAAAATTTTTGGGATTACCAAAAACAAAACCAGACCCTTAAAGTATGGTTGGTGTTTTAGACCAAATAATTTATACTTCAACTTAAAAGCTAGACTAATACTTTGGCTGGGTAGAAAAAAAGGTATGATGAAAATGAGTTAGAGATAACAACTCTGGAACACTCCATTGAATAGTCTATATATGCAGCCAGTAGACCAAATAATTTTTACTTCAACTTAAAAGCTAGACTAATACTTTGGTTGGGTAGAAAAAAAGGTATGATGAAAATGAGTTAGAGATAACAACTTTGGAAAACTCCAATTGACATTTTGGAAATATCTTTCACGATAAAATGTCTCCTAGCAGCCAGTAGACCAAATAATTTATACTTCAACTTAAAAGCTAGACTAATACTTTGGTTGGGTAGAAAAAAAAAAGGCATGATGAAAATGAGTTAGAGATTACAGCTTTGGAAAACTCCAATTGACTACTCTCTCTCTCTCTCTCTCTCTCTCTCTCTCTCTCTAGTCAAAGTTGAAAGAAAATTCAATTAAATTCTAAATTGGAGTGTAATTTTGCGCCACATGTCTCGTAAAATTTATAAATTTGTATGTCAAGTGAATTATTAGGTGTAAAAACCAAAGAGTCTAAATTGGATTTTAATTGAAGTTCAATTATGTGTTATGTGTCCGATCTAATTTTTTAATTTTTGTGACAAGTAAATTATTGGATGCAAAAACCGAAGAGTCTAGATCCAATTAGATTATAAATCATGTCTAATTTTGCGTCATGTGTCTCATCTAATTTTTTAATTTTTGCGTCAAGTGAATTATTAGGTACAAAAATCAAAGAGTCTAAATTGAATTTCAATTGAAGTTCAATTCTGTGCCATGTGTCTCATCTAGTTTTTTAACTTTTATGGCAAGTGAATTATTGGGTACAAAAACCGGAGAGTCTAAATTTAATTAGATTATAAATCATACATACATACATATATATATATATATATATATAGAGCTAAAGCTGAGAGAAAATCTAATTAAATTCTAAATTGGAGTATAATTTTGAGCCACGTGTCTCATATACTTCATCCATCTTAATTTGTTTGTCCTCTATTCCATTTTAGGACGTCCTTAAATATTGTCTTGTTTCTAAAAATAAAAGTTATTAATTTACTAATGTTCCTATTATACTCCTATTTTATTTTCAAAACTATTTGAAAAGAAAACTAACAAATATTTAAAAAATAATCTAATTGAGACACTTTTTTAGCTGCCTCATTAAGAATAACTTTTTTATTTATTTAAAAGTTGATAAATTTATTTAAGGGTATTTTTGTAAACTTATACATTTTTATAAGGCAAACAAGACAATATATGATGTTCCCTTAAAAAGTTTGACTTTTGAAACTAGACAAACAAATTGGGATAGAGGGAGTAATCTTTAAATTTGTGTGTCAAGTGAATTATTAGGTGTAAAAATCAAAGAATCTAAATTCAATTAGATTCTAAATTGAATTTTAATTTTGTGTCATGTGTCCCATCTAATTTTTTAATTTTTGTGGCAAGAGAATTATTGGGTGTAAAAACCGAAGAGTCTAGATCTAATTAGATTATATATATAATTGTGATTGATTTTAAATGTACCTGTGCATATACATGAGGTTACATATTAGTTAATATAATATATAGAAATGCCACTCAATTCAAATGGCTTAAGTCCAATAGATATGAGATCAACTATATTAAATTAACAACTAATTTTTCTCTTCATTCTTCAATATTGGACTTATACCCAACAATCTCACTCTCATGTGTGAGTATCTACCTCTGTGTGGGTTTCAAAACATTTTCGTGGGCCATGAACAAGTCTTATTTGCTCCCCCTTACCTTATGAGTATCTTTTTTTTTTTTTTTTTTTTTATCAACGTGTCATCCATGGGCTTCTTGTACACACCATCCATCACTACAACAAAATGTATTTTTAGCGATGAAAATTAGTGAGGAAATATTTTTCATTGCTAAAAATACAGATTTAGCGATGAAATATGAATTTGGTCACTAATAATAATAAAAAAAATTATAACATTTAGTGATGAAAAATAATTTTCGTCACTATTGTGATATGAAAANTTTTTTTTTTTTTTTTTTAACAAAAAAATGTTAGTGTCAAAGGTGCAAATATACAGGAGCAAGCACGTGCACATACACACAAAAACACAACTAAACATAAATATAAATGGAGAAAAAAACATAAACATAAACATAATATATGCTGATGTATGAACTGAAAAAATATATTAAATAATTAATAAATCATAGAAATAAAAAAACTACGAAATTAATATATATATATATATATATATTGCTAATAAATTAAATTTAAATGTTTATAAAAAATTCGTTAAGAACAAAAAATTTAGTGAACTTTAAAATTTTTAAAATCTTACTTGTAATTTACCATTTTTGTCCACTAACTTATAAGTATAAATCTTAGGGGTAAATCTATAGAGTTTATCTACGTTACAAATAGTTGGAGAGATTCCTTGATGGCTAGCATTGCTGGAACTTAAAGGAAATCCAATTAGATTTTAATTGGATATTCAATTTTGCGCCATGTGTCCCATTTAATTTTTAATTTTGTGCCAAGTGAATTATTGAGTGAAAATTGAAGAGTCCAAATCCAATTAGATTCTAAATTGGAGTCTAATTTTCCACCATATATCCATCTAAGTTTTTAATTTTTGCAGCAAGTGAATTATTAGGTGCAAAAACTGAAGAGTTTAAAACCAATCACATTCTAAATCACACACACACACACACACAATGAGAAAAAAATACATATTTTAGAAATGAATTGTTTAAAAAAAGTGTAAGCTAATACCATGTATAATTTGAAACTCTTCTAAAAAAAAATGTATAATTTTAATTGTATTATGATTGTTTTTAATTCTATCCATGCATATACATGGGCTATACAATAGTCAATATATATATATATACACACATATATAAGCAGAGATCTCATGTGGGTGAGTATGAGGTTCTACCAAGTGGCGCATTGTATTATATATATTTTTTTCATTTAGACTTCCACCTCATCCAAATTTAGCATTTATGTTAGATGCATTTATTTCAATTTATTAATATAATTTAAAGAATTTGTATATATTTTCAACTTTAAATGCTTTGGATAGATACAAATGGATCTAAAAAGTCATGGGAAAAATACGAATTAAGAAAACCTTTCAATTTTCTGCATAAACTAACTTCAATGCAAAATTACAAGAGTCAGATTCAACGAATTTGATAATATGATTATTTGTCTTCACATTTGTCCAATATAAATCTTCATTTCCTTTGGACTTAAAAAATTAAATTTCCATAACTTCTCTCACAATATCTTTGGATCCCTTTCTAAAAGATATGTTAATTTCAAAAATATTATGTTCAACTTATATATTTTGTTTATATTTTATGTATACATTTTTAATGATATAGCATTCTAATGTGTTTAGGCTGATTTTTTCATATTATGTGCCAATTGAGATTTTTGGTTTTCCATATAATGCATATACTTGGTAAGGATTTGTAGTATTTTTGGTATTTTGGTTGCTTTTAGTTCAATTAAAATTTGGAGGTTAAATTGTGATATTATTGCATCACTATGATATTATTTTTCCTTTAATTTACTAATGTTCCTATTATACCCCTATTAATTTACTAATTCAATTTTTTGATAAATTTTTTTATGGGTAGTTTTGAAAATTTATACGGTAGTTTTGGAAATTTATACATTTTTAAAAGGTAGACAAGACAATAAATAATGTTCCTTTAAAAAGTTTGATTTTTCAAACAGGACAAAAAAAGTAGGATGGAGGGAATAATAAAATGGGTTTCCCTTAATTTATTGATTTGTAACTTAGATTTCAAACACTGAATTTATGTTATTGTACCAGTTGAGGATTTGGCCGATTTTGTGAAGTAGAAAATTTTGAATTTTGGGGCTATAATTAATGTATGTTAGGAACTCCATGGTTTTACTTGTTACTTGTTACTTTAGTTAGTGGACACTGGGGGTTATGGATTTTAGTTATTGTGATCCAAATTGTGGTCTGGAACTGTTACTTGTTACTCTAATAGAGATCAGCACCCATTTTATTTGGTTTGCAATAATGGTGACCCAGTTTTGGTTTTTAATGATGCTTGCTCAATGTTGCATTTTGTTATTATATAATTCTTTAATAGATGAGTGTGAAACTTAAACATAATTTGGGAATTGGGTGTTGATGGGTTCTAATTCTATCATCTATGCATAATTGATTATATGCATCCGACTTAAATTAAACTAGTAAGTTACTTGTGCGATGCATGGATAATTTTGTGATATTTTGTGTAAGATAGTTTTGCATCATGTTGTACATATATCATAAAGAAAAAGAAGACTAAATTAGAGTAAAGAAACATATACATTTTGAGATATTAAAAATTAGTTTAGTGGCTTCATTGCATATTTGTAGCCTTCTTAAGGTAAGATTATTATTATTTTTTTTTTGAAAAATCAAGAAACCAAAAATAAATGCAAAAGAGTAATGGGACCATGAAAATAAACTAATTTGTGTTGTGTTCACATATTTCATACCATGAAATGAAAGTATGTCCAACAATTTGACCATCTTTCCACTCATCGATAGTTCAACATTAAGATATGGTGTGTGAAAGTTCAAATAGCATTGAAAACACTATAAACGTTTAGACCCCCAACAAACAAATTATCAATTCAAACTTTATATCAAACAATGTAAATGCAGAAAATGATTATAAGCTTATACCAAAATTGATAAACAATCTAAACCAAATAAAATCACATCCACAACAGAAATTAAATGGCAAAGATTAAGGGAAGAGAGATGCAAACACAAGGACAACACAGCGATATCGAGGAGAAAACCGAAGCCCTCGGTGTAAAACCTTTCCGCCACCCTCCAAGTGGTCAATAATCGACTAGAAAATGAAGTTGGGATACATGAATAGCAACAGAACCTCCAAGCCTAATCTACCCAGGTACCTAAGCCCTCCAAGCTTCTTGCTTCAACGAGGTTATGTCAAACCTTTGTCTTTTCTAGCTTACCAGATTCCGCTATAACCCATAGCATCAACCAATAACCATTGGTCCCTTCTTAATTGCTTTCCAAAGCACCAAATAGCCTTCTCATAGATGTGATTATGGTGAGAAAAGGATTTGGGTAAGAATCTCTCAAGGATGTAACAGCGGAGAGGATGAGAGTAGAGGAATTTGAAGAGTCTCTATATGAAGATTGTGGATGAATCAATCTTGTTTTTCTCTAGGGTTTCTCTCTTAAAATTCTCTTTGGAAGCTCTCTACATTTCGTGGGTATAAGGGGTATTTATACTTGGGTGAGAATGGAATGTGAAGAGTCAGTTTTTCCCAAACAGGGTGGTCTGGCGGCTTGGCCTTGCGACTTGACTGAGTTGCGAGTTCAAGCCGCGAGATAACAGAACGGCCAGGTTGGACTTTTTGTCCTGTAGCGCTTCAGCTAGTGCGACTGTTCATCTTTTCACACGCTTCACTTGTGTGCTGCATTTGGCGGCTTGCCAAATGCGAGTCACCCGCGAGTCCCAGCCACGAGTCTCTGCATTCTTGTACAATCACGAGCATTTCTTCACACTCTCTTACTCATTACCCTTACATGATTCCCACCTAAATACAGGGTTACTAATTGCTAAATTACAAGAAAATTTGACACGGAATACAGCCAATACACTGGTTAATTAAATTCAACCTTACAATCTCCCATTTTGGCTATTCCGTGACAAAATCCTACAACAAACTCTAGACTTAACGCGTGAGTTGGGAACAGTTGATCAAAACTCACTCACACCTAACTCTAGAATCTGTGAAGGTCTTGAACCATAAGAACAAGTATCTCCTGAAATGCAACAACACATTATGATCATTGTATGCAGAAAACTTGTAATGCATATGGAGCAAGCACAATGCGATCAAGCAAAATGAAAATAAGAAATAAACCAAGGCTTGACCAAAAACGAATAATCACTTTAAAAAATGATCACAATGCTCATTCACACATGGAATGAACATCCGGACATGCAAGCTAAAATGCTCAATTGTAAAGAATTATTTGCATGTCCAACACTCAACCAATGCAATAACACTAGGAAATTGCATTAAGGATATAAAATCCAACAAAGGGCACAAGAGTGATGTACTTAAAGAAAATGCATGACATTTAACATCAAGTACTTAAGCTACAAAGCATGGGTACATAAACCTTAAAAGCTTACAAAAGAAACAGGTACAAACCCTTAACACATACAAAAAACGTCATAAATATTGATAGACCAAAGTTTCACAAACAAACAACACCATGAGTTTTAAACCTTTAAACCAAAACTTTAACTACAATGTATCAAACCCATAGTGAGAGCATTAACCAAACACAATACCATAAGAAACATAAAGTAAAACTGAAACATAAACTGAATAAACACTGCTTATGGCATGCTCCTCGTAAAAAATTCTCCCCCTTTTTGACCGGAATGGCCAAAGGGTCACTGCTGGGTGTTAAGGCTGTCAAACTTGTCTGAAAGTACATTGAGCTGATCCTAAATTGCTGCCATCTTGTCAGTATGCTCATTTTGAACTTCTCTGAGTCCATCAATCCTCTCCAGGATGATCTGAAATGCACCTGGAGGTGCAGCTGATGAGGTTGAAGCTTTCTCCTCTTGCTTATGCTTTTGGGTGTGGATGGCTGTCCTGCAGCCTCTGCTTCAGTTTCCATAGGATCACCTTCTCCTTGGTCACCCACCTCTTCATCACCTGGAAGAAGAACTTGTATCCTTGTGATGATTAGTTTGTTTATGGCTGATAGAGGAGTCATGGGACATATGTGAGAGCTGATGTCAATAAAGGTTTTTGCAACACCTTTTGCTCTAAAAAGTCTCATGAGAAGACTAGAAAAGATCAGCTTGGGCCTGGAGGTGGTTCTAGTCTCATCTACAATTGTGTCAAATATGTGAGAGCTGATGTCAATAAAGGTTTTCTCCTTGAGCTCCATGAGTAAGATAGCTCTGGCATTAGTAAGAGTAGTCATCTTTCTTATAGGGTACAAGTTGAACATCATGATGGTAGTCAGACACCTCATGTCAACAAGGAAGGCATTAGTATTGAGACATCTCCCCTCTTTAACGCCACCAATCCGAGTCTGGACAATGTTTATAGATAACATTCTATCTTTGTAGTTGGTGAAATTATGATCCTCTAATCCCTCAAGCCCTAGAACCTCATCAATATCATGTGCATCTATGGTGAACTCATGTCCTTTGATCCAACAGTTCAGCTCATCCTCCCTTATGCTTACATTTGCATAGAATTCCCTTATTAAAGGCTCACACACTACAGGTAGGTCATCTAGCAATTTTTCCCATCCTCTACCTTCAAAGCATTCTGGAATGAAGGTATCCTTCAAGTCATTTAAATCCACAAAGCTCTCCTGGATAATTATTCCCTTCATGAAAGAATCTCTGTATCTCTCAAAGTGCTGAATAGACCTAAACAGGTTGTGGTCCATTTTCAATCTTTTGTCAGCCTTTTTAGCAAAAGTATTCTTCTTTGTAGGTGTGGGAGCCATCTGTAGACAATCAGACGAGGCCATAACAAGAACATAACACAATAGGTGGAAGTTCACATGTATTAGTAACAATTTAGTTATAAAGGAAGTGATAAAGAGTCAAGACAGTATATAAACCAAACACAGTTGAGAGAAATAACTCAAATTAAAACCCAAGAACTCAAACAGGTACAGTCTGAATAGATGCAAACTGCAATATGCACTCAACAACCTTATTTGGATAGTGTAAATCACACTCAGTCAAAAGAAGCATGTCAATGAGACATATGAAGTGATCAAGACAAACCATCAATACAGAAGCACACACATTTTGCAACACAAAATCAAAGCATTATAAGACAAACAAACACAAATATCTCATGGGTATGTAATATTTCAAACATCAAAGGTCCGAATACATATTAGCTTAATGAGAATCAATCACGATAGCAAACATATTCAGCATATTAGCAACAAAAAATAATTAACCCCAAACAGTCAAAGCCAACATTTTAAGCATACCCAAAAACCCATGAATGAACACTATATTTCTCAAAAACTTAAAACACCTCAAAAATCAAGAAAATAAAACCAAAATCATGAAATATAGTGAGAGATAGAAAACCCATACATTTTCCTTGAAGATTTGAGATTGAATAGATGCAAAAATGGAAGTTTTTGAGAGTGACACGATGAGTATAAGAGTGTTTCAAGTAAAGGAGACAATGAACAGTCATAAAAATTCGAGGAAAAACTGAAATGATTTTAAAAATTGCCCAATTGGTGCAAAACACGCTTTTTTTGCGATTGGATCAAGTCACCAGTCAGTTGCTAGGGTAAGCCGTGAAACACTTTGAAACCAAGATTCTTGGAAATTTTTCTAAGTGTTTTTCATGACTGGAAGGTTTACCCGTTAGACAGTCGCTAGGTGAGCCATGAAAATCTTTGTGTACCCCTCGCAACTCGACCTTCCACCTGCTAACAAGTCGCCACATTGAGCCGTGAGAATCATAAAAACTCAAATTTTGAAAAATATTCTAAGTATTTTTCGCGACTAGGGCATTTACCCAGCAGTGAGTCGCCAATGAGTCGCGAAAACCCTCTGAGTAAAGTTTGCGACTGGGGCATGCAGTTGGACCAACCCGTGATTGAGTCACTAGAATAGGGCAACACTGTTTTTGAAATTTTGACGACTTTTGTGAAAACAAAGTACTTTCCAAAAACAGTTAAAATACTTAAATTTTTTTTTGTGTTTGATCAACAAAGATTAAGCATGTGAAGACACATTTAATCAAGTACAATCACACAAATGAATATGGCATTCATTGAGCATAGACATGTGTGATGTGTGTGGATATCAAAAATGAGATAGTCCTTAGTCTAATATGAACCTTCAATGATTAATTCAATCAAGGCATACACAACTAGCACTAGATAATGTGACCCATCTCAATTATAGAAATATGTATATATGAACTCCCACACAAACTTGAGTACAAATTTTGAAGCTTTCATTTAGCTCCATGTTCAACATATCATTTGATCTTTTTGAAATAAAACATCGCATTGTGAGATCGATGCCTGAAATTTTTGATATTTCACTTTGATGAGTTAGCCTTTGGCTTTTTGGGCATCATATAATTTTATTTTTAGTCGCTTTCTCTTTTTCCTAGTCAAATACTAGTATGTGCGATAGGTTTTTGCAGCTCAATATCTCTTTCAATTTGGAGATTTACATTTGGTGAGCTCTTTAATTAAAAGCAAGAAAATAAAATAGTTGGAAGATATATAGGCACAAGTTTATGCATGTCTCAAGATCAACAAAACCATTCACTAATCATTCATGACAAGGTTGAAGATCTATTTACAACAGTCACATAGATTTCAAGATTTCTCCCACAATGATAAGAGTGCATAGGAGACAAGCTAAGCTCGTAGATGCACAAAACCATTAGTACAAAAGTACAAGGCAAAACATGTTTTGAAACAAAACTCAACAAAGTCGATCAAACTTTTTGGATTTTTAACATAAAAGCAAGAAAAGATTGATCAAAAGCACCAATGTAAAAACATTTAAAAGGAAACAAATAAACAACCAAACAATTTTCAACTCACACAAGCAAAAACAAACAACTAAGCATATTCACAAAGTATACGAAGTATTAATGCATGGACATGTTGTAATGCTTATACATTAGTACCCCTCTTCACTCACACGTCACGTGCGTTTGGGGTGATATCCCTATAGGATTAGGTACGAGAGTTAGAACTTTCAAACCTTCTAGTGAAGCTCTCTAAGCAAGCGGTGAATGCACCAATCATCTTCATCATGTCCATCACACCGGGATCACCATTTTGACCTCTTGATGGTTCAACAGCCCAATTCCTCTTGTCATTTCTTGGTCCTTTTATCCTTTGATCAGATGCATTCTTCAATGCTCTAAGCTTATGGCAATTCAGTTTGGTATGTCCTTGTGATTCGGTTTGGTATGTCCTTGCAATCCGCAATGGTGACAAAAATGATTCGTTCTAGGACCTCTTTGTGATCTTGGAAGAGATCTTCCTCTAGCTTCAGGTATGATCATTGATTGGTTACGTGGCATATTCAACACCCGTTGGTCAACCACATTCTTCTTCTTTTCATCCTTTACTGTCTTAGGTGTAGAGGCAGCCACAGCAGGTTCTTTGGCTTGCACAAACTTCACTTCTTTTGTGATTTTGACAGCTGAACTGCTTTCTCCAATATATCCTAACCTAAGTTTATCTGAAGAATGCTTTTAAGAGGAAATGACATCATCTAGCTTCTTGGTGGAAACCCTCTCTACCTTGGCATTTGCTTGCACTACCTCTTGCTTAAGAAATCTCACTTTTGTGTAAGCCTCTGACAGCTCTCTATTCAACCTTTCTATCTCACTCTTGGTCTCCTTATGTCGCACTAGGAGACTTTGATAGTCCTTATCTGCTTTCTTCATCTTCTTTACAGCTGCCTTGGCCACCCTTGTATACTCTCCCAACTTCTCAAGAAGTGAGTTGTAGTTCTCTTGAAGACCGGCTGTGCTTTCATTTTCTTTATCATCTGATTCTTTAACACTATGCTCCCCAAGCTCTTGTACAAGCGAATTCAAGTCCTTTGAAGACTCAACATGAGCAATAGTCATAAAGGCGGAGTAATTCCCTTCTCCATCACAACTTTCCTTAGAATCAAAATTAGATGAATCTGAGTCACTGAGAGTTATTGCATATGCCTTGCCTTTTGATTTCAAATAGTTTGAACATTCTTTCTTGAAGTGTCCATTCCTGTTGCACTCGAAACACATGATTACTTGTGTGGATTGGGACTCCTTTCCTTCTTTCTTTTAGAATTCCTTTCTCTCCCTTCCTGAACTTTGGAATTTCCCTTTATCACCAAATTTACCATTGTTCTTGAATTTCAAGAATTCTCAGAAATTTTTCACAAGGTATGCAACATCCTTATCAACAACATCTTCATCCGATGAATCTTGGACTTCGACCCTTTCCTCAACCATCTTAAGAGCAAGAGATTTACTCTTCCTTTGGGTGGGCAATGACAATTCATAGGTCTGAAGTGAGCCTATCAGCTCTTGGACTTTGATATCATTAAGGTCCTTGCTTTCTTTAATTGTTGTCACCTTGGCACGGAAGCTTTCCGACAACGAACGAAGGATTTTCCTCACAACTTTAGAGTCCTCTGTTTTCTCCCCCAAGTTGAACTTGCTGATTACTATTTCATTCAGGTTGCTATAGAAAGAGTCAAAAGACTCATCCTCACTCATTTTCAGCTCCTCGAAACGAGTGGTCTGTAGCTTGGTATCCTTCACTTTCTTTGTTCCCTCATACGTGGTCTCCAATATCTACCATGCCTCCTTGGCAATGGAAATGTGAGATATCCTGTGGAATTCTTCTGGAGACACACCACAAAAAATAGCATTAAGTGCTTTGCTATTTGCATTAGACGCCATGAGAGTTGCCTTATCCCATGTGGATTTAGAAGCCTCTAGCCTAGTCTATCCAATATCCACCGCATCCCAAACGGTTTCATCCATAGAACATAAAAATGCCCTCATCCTCACTTTCCCAAAGGCATAGTTGCTACCATCAAAATATGGTAGAGCATTTAAAGATTGAGACCGGTCCATCTCAATACGGGATCAAGGATCGCACTAAGGTGTTTAAACCACAAAGTGTGCACCCGCTCTGATACCAATTGAAAGTTCAAATAGCGTTGAAAACACTATGAACCCCCAACAAACAAATTATCAATTCAAGCTTTATATCAAACAATATAAGTGCAGAAAATGATTATATGCTCATACCAGAATTTATAAACAATCTAAACCAAATAAAATCACATCCACAATAGAAATTAAATGACAAAGATTAAGGGAAGAGAGATGCAAACACAAGGACAACACAACAATGTGTTATCGAAGAGGAAACTGAAGCCCTCGACGTAAAACCTTTCCGCCGCCCTCCAAGCGGTCAATAATCCACTAGAAAATGAAGTTGGGATACATGAACAACAATAGACCCTCCAAGCCTAATCTACCCAAGTACCTAAGCCCTCCAAGCTTCTTACTCCAACAATCTTATTTTACTCTAGGGTTTCTTTCTTAAAATTCTCTCTGGAAGCTCTCTACATTTCGTGGGTATAAGGGGTATTTATACTTGGGTGAGAATGGAATGTGAAGAGTCAGTTTTTCCCAAACAGGGTGGTCTGGCAGCTTGGTCTCGTGACTTGACTGAGTCGCGAGTTCAATCCGCAAGATAACAGAGCAGACAGGTTGGACTTTTTGTCCTGTAGTGCTCAAGCTGGCGTGACTATTCATCTTCTTGCATGCTTCACTCGCATGCTGCATTTGGTGGCTTGTTAGTCGTGAGTCACCCGCGAGTCCCAGCCGCGAGTCTCTACATTCTTGCACAATCTTAAGCATTTCTTCACACTCTCTCACTCACTACCCTTACATGATTCCACATAAATACAAGGTTATTAATTGCTAAATTACAAGAAAATTTGGCACGGAATAAAGCCAATACACTGGTTGATTAAATTCAACCTTACAGTGTGGGCAAGTGTGTATGCATGTGTCTTATAAATGATTTAAAATTAAACCATGGAAGAATATTGCTTTACATTACGCACAAAATATTCCCTCTATTTATATACCCAAAACCAAAGCTATCTAACTAAATTACCTAAACCTAAATCATATTTAAGCCCCTAATTCAAAAAAGAAAAAAAAATTACCCGCAAGGGTTTCAATGTCTTGATGGTGGTGGGAGGTCAGTATAACAGAGGTGGTGACCCCTTAGATTCCTCTTTCTCTCTCTTTCAAATATTTTGTCAATCTCAGGTCTTTTATTTTGATAATATATAGTGAAATAGTGCTTTTTATTTAACAATACACAATATTTTTGTGTCTCTCTATCTCTTTCTAGGGATTTATCTAGTTAGTTATTACTATCAGTCCTTACTTTTTTGTTTTTTAAAAAAAAAAAAATACTAAATAGTGGGTATGCTAAAAGACATAAAAAGTATAGAAATGTGGGGTGTAAACTTAGGCAATTAATGAAATATTAACGAGATAACAGTAAAATAAGTTCATTTTTTAATAGGAAAAATAGTAAAATAAGTTAATGTGAACTTTTGGATAATAGTAAAATAAAAAATAAAAAAAAATAAAAAAAAAAAACTTAATAAAAGCGGTAAAAAAAGAGAGGCTAAATACAAAATTAGAGCACCTTTTGGCAAGACATCATGTATGAGTCATAGTTAATCTTTGAAGTTTTGTAGTAAAACTAAATTCAAACTAAATACATTAAGGGAAGAATTCCTCCAATTCATGTAACTAATAAATGTAATCAGATCACAGTTCACATTACCACCTACAAACTATTGATTCGTAGGTGTTTTTCTTGTATGATTTGTGCTTTATATATAGATTCTACAATGTTAATTTCTACATTTCTTATGGCACTAAAGTCTCTATATCAACAACTACAATTTTTATGTCAATGAAAGTAGCTTTTCATTGATTTCAAAATTGATATGAGAGATAATATTAAGGCACATTAACATTTTAATTGAAGAAAAGTTTGATTTTCAAAGATCGTAATTTTAATAGATTGAAATTGATAGAAGGATTGTAAGGTTGAATTTAATCAACCATCTAATTGGCTTTATTCCGTGACCAATTTGCTTGTAATTTAGCACTTAGTAACCCTGTATTTAGATGGGAAAATTGTAAGGGTAGTGTGTGAGAAGATGTGAAGAAAAGCTCAAGAGTGTGCAAGAAAAACAGAGTCTCGCGACTAGGACTCGCGGGTGGTTCGCGACTGGCAAACTGCGAAAGGCAGGCACGTGAAAGGCACACTAGGAAGCTGAAGGGTCGCGCCAGCTGTCGAGTCGCGCCAGCTGTCACGCTACAGGACAAAAGTTCTAGTCTAGCCAGGCCGTTACGTCGCGACTTGATTTCGCGACTTGGCCAAGCCGCGAGATCAAGTCGCCAACTTGCCCTGTTTGGCAAAAACTGACGTTTTGTATTCCCTTCTCACCCTACTATATATACACCCTTATACCCATCATTTTGAGAGAGCTTCCAGAGAGAATTTTGTGAGAGAAAACCCTAGAGAAATACAAGATTGATTCATCCCCAATCTTCATCTAAAGAGACTCTACAAATTCCTCTACTCTCTTCCTCTCCATTGTCATACCCTTGAGAGATCATTTACCAAACCCTTGTCTCACCACACCCACGTCTGTGAGAAGGTCCATTTGGTGCTTTGGGAAGCAGTTTGGAAAGGAACCAATATACATTGGTTGATGCTATGGTCAAGTAGC
>NW_027070535.1:0-63600 GCF_002906115.3 Quercus suber | reverse complement strand
TCTTTTTTTTTTTTTCTTTTTGGCTTATGTACTGCTCCTTCCGTGTTGTACCTTAACTTTCCCAATTAAATTAAACCATGTGATTGTATTAATCAATGCAACATAGGCACATAGTTGAATTTAATTAGAAACCTAAAGCACAGCACATAAAGAGTAATACCTAAGTTTCACTTTGTCTATTTCTCCCCAAATAATTTTCTATAAATCAAAGTTAGAAAGGGTCCCATATTATTGTCTCCATTGTTACTCAATCTTAAAGGCAAGATACTAACTGAAAGAGAATTGCAACATGACCAAGTCTTTATTAGCTCTATTAGAGCATTCGCAGCAGTGGAGGTTTAATGCTATATTGCTAAAATTTAGCTCCACAAACACAAAAGTCTTGCTGCGACAGTGGAGCTAAATCTAAAAATTTTAGCTCTATTGCTACAATGCACATCTATTTATAAATGTGCACTGTTCATGAGAGCTAAAAAAAAAATAGTAATATTTTAATCCTTATCTGATTAAAATATTAACCTTCTCTCTCTCTCTCTCTCTCTCTCCGCTGCCAGCCCAAGCCCACACTACCAACCCACGCCATCGTCGATCCTCGCCGCCAGACCCACGCCGTCGATCCACATCGATCCACGCCGTTCGATCCACATCAATCCACGCCGTCGATCCACCGGCTATGGTGGTGGAATGATGTTTGATTTTTTTTTTTTTTTTTTCTTCTATGGGTTTGATGGCTGTAGTTGTGGGATGATGTTTTATTTATTTATTTTTTTTTCTCTTCTATGGGTTTGATGGTTGTGGTGGTGGAATGATGTTTGAATTTTTTTTTTCTTCTGTGGGTTTGATGGCTGTGGTGGTGGCGATGGTGGCTGATTGTAGAGGAGGTTGTGGTCGGTGCTGGGATGTTTTTTGGGTTGTAAAATATATTATTTTATTGTAGGGGTATATCATTTTATTGTGTTGATAGCTAAAATAGATTCACTGCTGCAGCATGTAGGTATAATAGATAAAGTAACTTTTGGCAGAGCTAAAAAGCTAAATTTTTAGCTCCACTGCTGCGAATGCTCTTAGTTGACCGCCAAACACAAATATTCTAAGCCAAACTTTAAATTGTATAAATGACAAAGACTGCCAAACAGACAACATAGTCTACTTCACACGAGTTAAATGGGACAATTCTTTGGCGAGAAAAATGCGGTGTCAAAACCGGCCCATGGACCATTTTAATATCTAAGAAAATAAATTTTTAAGCAGCCGGGCCCACAGGTGTGAAAAATGCCAGATCCAGTGGGCCCACTTTGAGAGCTGAGGAAGAATGTAACCTCTATCCAGATTCCAGGCCCCCCCCTTTTTTTTTTTTTTTTTTTTTTTTTTTTTTTTTTTTTTTTCCTGAAATTTTCAAAGTTTAGCATCTCGCTTTAAATGCGAAGCAATTGCTCTTAAAGGAATGGACACGTGTTGGCTACCAGTTTGTGGTGCATGCAAATCTTCCTTGATTTTGGCGCGCTTTAATTTTGGGTTTTCCTTTTTAGAGAAAACCGTTCCTCTTCCTCCACCCTATTTGGTTTGGATTTCAAAGTGCCAAGTGATCTTCATCCTCAAAATTTCCTGGTAAGGTTTCTTTCCTCTACGCTTTAATGGTTGGTTTTGAATTCCTCAGTCAAGAGTGCCCCTCAGTCTCATTTTTCTTTGCCAGGTTGGGGGGGTCGGCGTCCCCAAGTAGGTCTATTTATGTTTCGTTGTTTGCACTTAATCCACCAGTTTTTGGTTAGGTATCACTTTAAGATGGACCCTGTTGAGCATAGGGCAAATGATGTTAGGTTTAGTGAGTTGGAGACTAGGTTTTCTTCTAATGCCGAGTCTCTGAACTAAGTGGTTGATACTGCAGTTTCCAAGTTTCCTTCATGATCTTCCTCATGTCCTTTGCGCACCCTTTCCGAGTCTTGTTCCCTAAAAGAGAGTCACTTGGAAGTCTTTAGGAAGAGGTTCCAATTTCCTACGGGTACTTCTGTCAGATTACCTCGTCTGGGTGAAAAAGCTTGTAATTTCGCCCATGGGGAGGTATGTTTTTACGAGGCTGACTTTCTGTGCGGCCTTCGTTTCCCGATCCACCTGTTCATCATGCAACTTTTGAATGAATTTCAAATTGCCCTAGGTCAACTCATCCCTAATGCTTGGAGGATGATCATTAGTTGTATGTCAATCTGGGTGTTTACTTGTGAGGGGGAGATGATATTGTTGAATGAGTTTCTTTATCTATACCATCTAAAATCCTCTACCCACTATGGGTATTTTGAGCTGTTACCTTGGGATAGGAAGTCTAGAGTTGTTAGAGGTTTTCCCTCATCCTTTCGTGATTGGAAATCATGATACTCTTTTGTGTCTGGTAAGGGTTGGGAGACATTGTCCAACAATTTCTAAGGGGAAGTCCCAAGGTTGTTAAAAAAATGGGAGGTCCTAGCACTTGGTGCGTATTTCAATTGCTTTTCCTTGTTTTTCTTATAAATTGTGATCATTCATCCAAAAATGCCTTTTCTCTGTCTTTATTGCAGTCCTTGATCATCCTGAGTTAGAGGACAAACACTGTCATCAGGTTCAGGTTGCTCTTGCCTAAGCCCGCAAAGTCAAAGACTTTGACGACTTAGTTAACCCTCGTCACTTGTTCGACTGCTGCTTGGGTCCTGAACCTTCAACATACATGTTAGAAAAAATCAGTTGAGAAGAAAAAAGTAAAGCTTTTCTGTCCTTAACTTCTCTAGCTTTGTCTATTTCTTGCCCGACCTTGCTTGTTTTTCTTAGCAGAAATGGCTACTAGATATAGCAAGGACAAGTACGCCCATATCAAGGATCTAAAGAATAAGCCCTTGTCCAACTTGATTACTGACTCGAAGAAGAGGAAGTTGGCTGATGAGAGAACAAAGATTGCTGTTCCTTCATTCGTCCATATTACCCCTTCGTCCCCTACACCTTCTTTGGAAGTGACTGCCTTCACTCCTTCGACTACTCGTGTGAAGGGAAAGCATAAGGTTGGGAGGAGTGTTTGGGACGATCTTGCTATCGCTATGGGTTGGGCCTATAATGTGATCATTGACGATGAACTTAAGGGTTTGTCGTCTATCCCTTCCCATGAGTTGGTTAGTTGACACATTCATAAGTTGGTGCAGGTATGTAGCCTTGATCCTTCAAAGTTCTTTTATAGTCGTTCGTATGCATGATGCTCCCTTCACTTACTTACTTTTGATGGAAAATTTAGACCCCTTAACACACAACCAGATTGAGTAGTCTAGTTAATTAGCCAAGTTGTTACTTAGCCAAATTAAGCAATTCTAGGTTAAAACAATCAAACAATCATATCAAGAATATATAGCAGCGGAATAATAAAAAACACAAGATATGATCACCCAGGAAAACCAAACCGGTAAAAAACCTGGGGAAGATTTTACCCACTGATCCTCAAGGTAAAACTGAATTCACTATGAAAGAATTGAAGTTCATACAAAAGGACTTACAAGCTCCCCGCTCGACTTCCTAATGCTACCTACCAGTAGAACTTACTGACACGACCCCATGCAAGCTCCGAATCCACGAACTCCTTCTTTCTTGAATTCTTCAATCAGCTACAAGCACCCACACTTGATATTCTTTAAACTTCAATGGTAGCAACCAAGTTGATCATCAAGATGTTGAAGTAATCTCAATCTTGAAAACCCTAAGTTTTATGTAAAGGAAAGCTCCTCTAGATCTCACAAGAGATTTACACAAAACAGCAATGTATGAGTAACAATACAACTGAAGCAACTCTCAAAACGTGGCTAGAGTTTTGCCTTATATACCTAGGGCAAAAACATAAAACCCTAAACGTTTAATGAGTTAGGGCTGAGTTGGAAAAACTGCAAAAAACGCAATCTGGTCGACTTTCGATCGATCGAATCTATTCTTCGATCGATCGAGCCGGACCGAAATGCCCCAATACATCTACAGTCTCTTGATTCCAACTTTACAATAATTAAACAACTTTGAGCATACTTTAACAAGACTAAACAGATTGTTTTGATCATGGTTTGCCAATATTACAAATTAGAGTTCTAAATACATAAATTCCTAAACCTTTAGAACCTAACAACTTTCTATTAGGTTCTTGGGGAGTCGTTGCGCATTACAATTGATTACTTGAATACTGAGGAAAAAGTTATGGTAGCTACTTCAAAGGTAGAGTCCATTGACACTAAGTGCTCCATATTGAGAAAATACTTGATTGAGGCCATGAACGAGGTGAATGACGTGAAGTAGAAAGTGAAGGAGCTTTCTGAAGCTTTGCATGTGGAAAAATCACTCGTTGTCCAGAAGGACGGAGAGATTCAGGTGGCACTTTTGAAAAAAGACAAAGAGAGAGAGAGAAAGTAATCCAAAAGTTCAAACAGTTAGAGGAGTTTTCAGACCTTCAATTTATGCAATACTTCAAAGGATACAAGCTCTTGCGATGATGGACGACAAAGCATCATAGTCTACCTGTGGACTTATCTAATTTGGATTTCGAAAAAATTGACATGGAGATACTTGAGGATGAGGCTAAGGACTAAGGAGTTAAAGCTGGCACTAGGGAGAAGAATCTTGCTGAAACCGTTGATGAATCTGCTATTCCCCCTTCATAACTTTTATCTTTCTTCTTCCCTTTTCTTTTTATATTACATGGAAAACAATGGTTTGCCCCCTAGTTTTGGGGCTTTTATTTTGATGAACAACAGTTGTCTCCTTGTTTTGAGGCCATTATGCTTGAACAATTCCTTGCTTTCTTCATGCTAGAACTTAGTTGCTTTATGCTATAATGTCATTGTTTAATCTTTTGTCTTTGTGATTTCGTCTTTGTCAGCTTTTGTTGATGGGGGTTTTGAGGCCCTTTATAGGTTGGGTCAATCATTTTCCCGTCTTTGGTTTTTGGCCTCATTATTTACATTGACGAGATCTTTAACCTTGCGATTTAGACTTAGCACTTTTATCATTCATTTTGGACTTTGATCTCGTCATTCGTACTGACGAACATTTTATCCGTGTGATTTAAACTTATAGTTTTTATCACTTATTTTGGATTTTGATCTCGTCATTCATATTGACAAGATTTTCACCCTTGTGATTTAAACTTATAGGTTTTATCACTTATTTTGGATTTTGATCTCGTCATTCATATTAACGAGATTTTCATCCTTGTCATTTAAACTTATAGTTTTTATTACTTATTTTGGATTTCAATCTCGTCATTCATATTGACGAGGTTTTTATCCTTTTGATTTAAACTTATAGTTTTTATCACTAGATTTGGACTTTTAACCTTGTCATTCGTATCAACAGAGCTTTTGTCCTATTTAGTTTAAAGAGGCTCTTTTACCATGGGATGTTTGCAATTTTAATCATTTGAAAAGAATGGCTTTGCAGACACTTGGCCTGTTTTATTTGTCCTTGCTTATAAGGAGGGATTACAAGGATATAACCTTATGGAAACACAAGAGGTGCTAAAAATAAAGTACTGAAAGGGAAATGAAACAAATGAATAATGAAAATTGATATCTCACTTATTTGTGAGCAAATAAATGGGGTGTTCCAAACCCTGGAATTTATTAGAGGCTTTGCTCCTTTACTGATAATACTTCTTAAGATGTTCTACATTCCATGGACGAGGCAAAGGTTTCCCCTTTGTGTTTTCTAGGTAGTAGCTTCCCCTTCTTGAATAATGAACGACCTTATATGGACCTCCCCAGTTGGGACCCAATTTCCCTTCGTTTGTATCTTTGGTGGCTTGTGAGACCTTCCATAGAACCAAATCTCTAGGATAAAAATGCTTCAGCTTGACCTTTTGGTTGTAATACCACGTCATCCTCTCTTGGTATAGGGCTATTCTCTGGGCTGCATCGTCCTTGACTTTGGGCAAATAATCTAGGGCTAGCTTGAGGCCCTCATCATTACTTTGCTCGTCATACCATGCCCTCTTAATGCTCAACACGCCAATTTCCACAAGAACTATTGCTTCTGTCCTAAACACCATTTTGAAGGGTGTTTCACCTGTTGGGGTTTTTACTGTTGTTTTGTAAGCCCACAGCACTCTTGGGAACTCGTCAGGCCATGCCCTTTTTGCCCCCTCAAGTCGGGTTTTGATCAACTTAAGCAAAGTTCGATTTGTGAATTCTGTTTGAACATTAGCCTGTGGGTGACCAGGTGAAGAATAGTGGTTCCTTATTCCCAGCTCCTTATAGAAATCCCTAAACTTATGACTGTCAAATTGTCGTCCATTATCAGAGATAATGATTCATGGAATCCCAAATCGGAAAACAAGATTCTTCCACACAAAGTGCTATATCTTGGCCTCCGTTATGACTGCCAAACGTTTTGCTTCCACCCACTTCGTAAAATAATCAATAGCGACAACTAAGAATTTTACCTGCTTCTTACTAAGGGGTAGGGGGCCCATCATGTCAATCCCCTATATGGAGAATGGCCAAGGTAAAGTTATGCTCGTCAAATGCTCTGCTAGGACATGTTGCACATTCCCAAATCGTTGGCACTTGTTGCACTTTTGGATGACCTAAGTGGCATCCTTTTGCATTGTTGGCTAGAAATATCCTACACGAATGACCTGTCCAATGAGTGAACGTGGTCCAGAATGATTTCCACATACTCCTTCATGGATCTCCCTTAGAACATATTCAGCGTCTTCTGGATCGAGGCACTTCAAGTAGGGTTAAGAGAATCCCCTCTTGTAAAGCTCGTCATTCATGATTGTAAATTTGGACGAGCTAACCTTGACTTTCATAGCTTCCGTTGGATCTGACGGGAGATTACCACTTTTGATGTAAGTGATTATTGGATCCATCCAGCTTTCTTCTGACCGCACATAATTCACGTTAACCCTTTCAATGCTCAGAAGATACTATGCCTCTATGAGCAAACCAGGTCATCTTTCGTTGGTCTCCGATGATGCCAATCAAGTAACCTCATCTGCTTTAGAATTTTCTTCTCGGGGTACCTGGGTAATCTTAACATCATCAAAGTTAGAAATTAACTGATTAGTTGATGCTAAGTACCTCTTCATCCTATCCTCATTAGCTTCATACTCATTGTCCATCTGCCCGATCACGAGTTTTGAATCAGAATTCAACTTCAGGTTTCTTACACCCAAGGCCTTTGCAACTCTCAAGCCTGTCAAGACTGCTTCATACTCTGCTTCATTATTTGTTGTTAGGAATTGAAACTGGACTTCGTACTTGTGGGCATCCTTCTCAGGGGAGAAAAGAATCACTCCTACACTGCCTATGCCTAATGCCGCTGAACCATCTGTGTATATTGTCCAGTAATCTGATTTTGGATCTTCATCAGCTCAGTGAATTCAGCAACAAAGTCTACCAGCGCCTGGGCCTTGATTGTTGTTCTGGGCTTGTAGTCAACGTCGAACAGGCTTAGTTCTATTGCCCATTGGACGATTCTCCCTGCCGCGTCTGGCCTACCTATAGCCTTTTGCAATGGTTGGTCCATCATGACTAGTATCGTGTGTGCTTGGAAGTAGGGACCAAGCTTCCTTGTCGCAATGATCAAGGCAAAAACTAGCTTTTCTATCCTTGGGTACCTTGCTTTTGTGCCCTGGAAAGCCTAGCTTGTGTAGTAGATCAGTCTTTGAATCTGGAGTTCTTCTCAGATCAATGCCGAACTTACAGCTGTCTAAGAGACAGCTAAGTATAGAAACAAATCTTTTCCCATGATAGACGGGCTCAACAATGGGGGTTTGGACAAGTAATCTTTAAGTGATTGGAAAGCTGCTTCACACTCGTCTGTCCATTAGAAAGCCTGCTTCAATCTTTTGAAGAACGGGAGGCATTTATCTGTGGCTCTAGAAATAAACCTGTTCAAGGCTGCTATGCGCCCCATCAATCTTTGAACTTCCTTCATACTCCTTAGGGACGTCATATCCAGTATGGCTTTAACTTTCTCAGGGTTAGCCTCTATACCCTGCTATGAGACCATGGACCTTATAAACTTGCCTGACGAAACTCTGAACACACACTTCACTGGGTTTAACCTCATTTGATACTTCCTCAATGTATCGAAAGTCTCTCTAAGGTCGTCCAAGTGCAGTTCTACTTTCCTGCTCTTCACGAGCATGTTGTCTACATAAACCTCCATATTCCGTCCGATCTGCCTGCTGAACATCCGATTTACAAATATCTGATAAGTGGCTTCTACATTCTTTAGGCCAAATGGCATGACTCTGTAGTAGTACAGTCCCTGGCTAGTAATAAATGCAGTCTTCTCCTGGTCCTTTTCGTTCATGCGGATTTGGTTATAGCCTGAAAATGCGACCATAAATGTCAACAGCTCATGGCCGGCTATTAAATCCACCATTTGATCGATCCTAGGAAATGGAAAGCTGTCCTTAGGGCAGGCATGGTTGAGATCTGTAAAATCTACACACATGCGCCATTTCCTGTTGGACTTCTTGACCATGACGACGTTGGCCAGCCACTTGGGGTAATAGACTTCCCTGATAAATCCAGTAGCCAAAAGCTTTTCTACCTCTTCCATAACTCGTCGTTTCTACTAGATGGGCTTTCTGGTGGGGTTGACATTCAACTTATGCTTTATCAATTTATTGTCTATCCCTGGTATATCTTCATGAGTCCAGGCAAAGACATTTAGATTTTGCTTCAGGAACTCCACGATCTTACCCTTTAGGATGGGGTCAAGTCCTGTCCCTACTTTTGTCACTTTGGTAGTGTCCCCTTCTACTAGGCTCACCTCTTCCAGCTATTGGGATGACTTTTTTGGTTCTTCCTCCCCAACCCATGCATGGTTTTCTTTTGAAGCTAGCACTGCTTGACAACATTCCCTAGCCAAAAGCTGATTTCCACATACTTGACCTACCTCGTTTAAAGTTGGAAACTTCATTTTCAGACAATAAGTTGAAGTTACAGCCTTGGGTCTATTTAGAGTAGGTCGTCCCAAGATTATATTATAGGACAACGGACAATCAACGATCAAGAAATCGACTCGGATTGTTACTTGTGCTGTGTGTGCCCCAGTTGTGACAGACAATGTGACAATCCCTTTTGGGTAGATCTTATCTCCTCTGAAACTGACCAGTGGAGAATTTAAGGGTCTAAGTTTCTTTGGATCCACCCTCAGCTGTTGGTAGGCCATCATGTACATTATTTATGTGGAACTTCCGTTATCAACTAACATGTACATTATGCCATGGAACTTTTGTTATCAACTAACACTCTCCTTGTGTTGAATCCTTCTATCCCTAATGTAATGACGAGCAGATCATCATGGGGTTGCTTAATCCCACTTGCATCTCATTCAGAAAACGTGATGTCATCATTCCCTGACCATCGATACTTCGGGGACAGATGTTTGATATGGACACTATTGATCTACTAGTAATACGTCTTCTTCAAAGACTTGTACAACCCTCCTAATACAAGCCCCCCTACTATCATCTGTATCTCCCCCATAGTTTTCTTTGGATGGTCTTGTCCATCATCCTTGGCATCATCATGGGTTTTATCTTCAACCCTTGACTGAGGTTGGTGATCCCTCTTGATGAACTTTTGTAGTTTTCCTTGTTGAATCAACTCTTCTATCTACTTTTTCAAATCGCAACATTCATCGGTGTAATAGCCATGATCCTTATGAAAACGACAGTACTTCTTTGAGTCACGTTTCCTTGAGGACATGTTTAACAGCTTGGGCCACTTCAACCCTAGTTCATCCTTTATCTGCATCAGGATTTTATCCGTGGGCATTACTAACGGGGTGAAGTTTATCTTTTTCTTTGAGGCGTCAGGACTACTCTTACTGGTCTTAGCCTCCGAGTATGAATCCTTACGATCTTTCTTCTTACCATGAGATTCTCTGGACTCTTCTTTCTTCTGTTTTCCCATTAGACCCGTAGCTGTAAGGGCGTCCTCCCCATTCATATACTTCTGGGCTTTGAACAGAAAGTCCGTCATTGAATTTGGCGGCGTCTTTCCTAACGAAAAGATAAGGTTGGGGTTATTAAGCCCTGCCTGGAAGGTTGTCATGATCACCTGGTCATCAGCTTCATTAATCTCCAACACTACCTTATTGAATCACTTCACATAATCCCTCAAGCTTTCCCCTTCCTACTGCCTTACTATTAACAGGTAAGAGGTTGGCCTTTTGTGACACTGCCCTCCAATGAAATGTCAAAAAAATGAGTCACTGAGTTGTTCGAAATTTGCTATGGAGGACACTGGCAACTTGCTAAACCAAACCCTTACAGCCCCTCTAAGGGTGGTAGGGAAAGATCTGTAGATAACTTCATCTAGAGTCTGCTGGAGGTTCAAGATAGTCTTGAAGGCCCCTATATGGTTGAGAGGGTCCTTCGTGATGTCATAGAACTCCAATTGTGGCAAACGAAATTTTGGAGGCAGGGGGCATTCCAAAACACTAGCTGTGAAAGGCGAATATATTCGTTTGAGCATGCTGTCCAGGTTGATTGTTGTCTTTCCCTTCATGGAGTTTTTCACTTCGTCAAGCTCCTTTCACAAACTCTTCATCAAGTGGTCGTTATCGTGTGCAGACTGCCCAGTGTATTTTGTCGTATCTTTTCCCTTGCTATTCTCAGGGCTGTTGGCTTCCTCAGCATGTTTGCTGCGGCTTCATCGATGATGTGATGTATTAGTGCCCTCTGGGCAAGCTTGATGCTTCAGGTCTTTGTTTTGTCTCATTAGATATTGCACATTTACCGTCAGGGACTAGATCTGTTGGGCCATCACCACACAATCTAGAGGTGTTGCTACTGCGTCGTCCATCTAGAGATAGGAACTTTATCGGTAAGAGCACAATGGTTCGAGTAAGAATCAACTCATTATACGATTCCTACAGACGATGCCAAACTAATGAAGCCAAAAGTTGACCTCGTCAGTATGCTCCTTGTCGATGCCGATGGACAATCTCCGTTACTTGTTATTAAGAAAAGAAAGCAAAGGAGGTTTCCTCGGTGTGGTGCTGATTGAAAATACTCCAATGCCTAAGTTAGCAAAATTCACTTCTAGAGAAAATCTATTGCAGGTGAGTATCTTATAGGTTTTAGGGGCATTTTTGTCATTTTATAAGTTTTAGGGGGGGTATTTCATTTATTTTTTTTAGGTTTAGGGTGGTATTTTAGTAATTTTTAAGTTTTAGGGATATTTTGGTCATTTTCTAGATCTCGGAGGTATTTCAGTCATTTTTAAGTTTAGGGGGTATTTTGGTCATTTTTAAGTTCAAGGCTATTTTAGTCAAATTTTAGGTCTTAGGGATATCTCGGCCATTTTTTAGGTTTAAGGAGTATTTTGGCAATTTTTAGATTTCAAGGGTATTTTGGACCTTTTTTAAGTTTCATGGGCACTTTGGTCATTTTTTAGGTTTCGGGGATATTTCAGTCATTTTTAAGGTTTCATGGGTACTTTGGTAAGTTTTAGTGTTTTTAAAGCATATTTGGTTATTTTAAAGATTTCAAGGGTATTTTGTTCATTTTAAAGATCTCATAGGTATTTACTTCTTTTAGAGATTTTGGGGATATCTTGGTCATTTTAGTGGTTTTAAAGCATATTTGGTGATTCTAGAGATATCAAAGGTATTTTGGTCATTTTAAAAGTTTCATGGGTATTTTGCTTATTTAAAGATTTTTGGATATTTAATTTGGTTATTTTAGTGGTTTTTGAGCATATTTAGTGATCTTAAATATCGGGGGTATTCTGGTCATTTTCAAGGTTTCAGGGTATTGTGATCATTTTAGAGATTTTGAGAATATTTTGGTCATTTTAGTGATTTTTGAGCATATTTGGTGATTTTATAGAGATTGGGTTTAGGATGGGTATCGATATCTATGGATAAACAAACTGAGTAACAATTGGGTATGATTACTAATTGGATATCAATAAATAAATTAATTGGGTCAGATATGGGTATACTCTACCTATATCCAACCTGTGACCATCCCTATCAACTTCATGTTCTGCAACAGAGTGGTGTTTCTAAGAGCAAAAGAAGTCTCACTTACCTTTGAATTATTGGTTCTATGCTTTCACCACTACCCTTAAGGCCCTAAAAGCTTCAGTTTCTAGAGTTGTAAAGCTCCAGATTTGCTAAAATTTAGCATCAAACCCCATGAAAGATGCATTGCTCGGACTTGCAATTCTAAAAAAATTTACAACTTTGCTACAATACCATCCTAAATTTATGATGGTACTGTAGGAATGTTCTAAACCTAAATAATATATTTTATTCCTAAAATATCTACCTTTTTCTCTCTCTTTAGCCTCTCATCCCCTCTCTCTCTATCTTTCTCTCTATCTATTTTCCTTCTCTCTCTCTTGTTTTGCTCTCTCCTCTCTTCAAGGCCATCATGGCTGGACCACTATCACCAAGCATAGCCGGATCATTGCTCTCTCTCTCTCTCTCTCTCTCTCTCTCTCAATGGTGGCTTGCTTGTTCTCTCCAACCCCGAAACTCTCTCTCATCTCTTCAAAGCCACCATGGTCGGACCCACCATCACCATGCCAAGTTGCATTCATCCACCATTCCTCGACCCAAATCCTCAAAAACTTCAACAAAATTCGCTTCCTTTGAATCGAGCTTCCCCGTGGTGAATTAGGTATCAAGGACGGGGTTTTGCTTAACTAGCGTGTCGATTTTGGCTCCACCCTTAACAATTTTTTCATTCTCGGCGCCTCCTCGATTCTCTGCTCCCTTGCTAGCGCTGTTGATTTGGGGTATTTGTTATGTTTGTGGGTGAAGATTGCATGCATTCGCAATGGATTAGCGGTGGGATGGTTGGGTTTTGATGGTAGTTGTGTTGGATTTTGGGTTTGTTCACAATGGAAAAATAGAGGCTGAGAGAGGGGGGGAGGAAGAGAGACAAAAATTAGAGAAAGCAGAGATGATTTTGAGTAATATATTTTATTATATAAATATATTATTTTAATGTATTTTATAGGAAAATAAAAGTTAAGTTGATAAGTGTGTTATAAAATAATATAATATAATATATGAAAGTAATTTTTAAGGTGATAAAATAAGATATTTTTTAGAAACCGAACCACCTCCTTTCTTATTATTGGTATCATCAATGTTTTCAATTCAAATCTCCTTGGGAACAACAACTTTATTGTAATTTGTAAGAATAATCCGCCGCCACTTATTACAAAAGTCCAAACGATGGCAGCTCAAAATAAGAATTTGAGAAACAGATTAGACACTTGTATTCTCCCATATTTAACGGGTTGTTAAGCAGTTATTGTCCGGCCTCTTTTTCTCTTAGGCACTGTTGTTATAACTGTAAATAAATTTTTTTTTTTTTTAATTTTTTTTTTCTTGCAATCTTCAATATCAGACCCCAGAGAAAGAGAGAAAGATCCAAGGTCGGCCATTGTCCATTCCCTAGCCAGACTTAGACCATCGGACAACAAACATAGAAAGAAACTGCTAGGTCATGTATCAACCACCCAAATCGACGGAACCGCACTGGTAAATTTTTTCTTTTTCCATTTTTCAGATTGGGGTATGAAATGTTACTTTTAATTGATTTTTTTTTTTTTTTTTTTTTTNTTACTTCTTTTAGAGATTTTGGGGATATCTTGGTCATTTTAGTGGTTTTAAAGCATATTTGGTGATTCTAGAGATATCAAAGGTATTTTGGTCATTTTAAAAGTTTCATGGGTATTTTGCTTATTTAAAGATTTTTGGATATTTAATTTGGTTATTTTAGTGGTTTTTGAGCATATTTAGTGATCTTAAATATCGGGGGTATTCTGGTCATTTTCAAGGTTTCAGGGTATTGTGATCATTTTAGAGATTTTGAGAATATTTTGGTCATTTTAGTGATTTTTGAGCATATTTGGTGATTTTATAGAGATTGGGTTTAGGATGGGTATCGATATCTATGGATAAACAAACTGAGTAACAATTGGGTATGATTACTAATTGGATATCAATAAATAAATTAATTGGGTCAGATATGGGTATACTCTACCTATATCCAACCTGTGACCATCCCTATCAACTTCATGTTCTGCAACAGAGTGGTGTTTCTAAGAGCAAAAGAAGTCTCACTTACCTTTGAATTATTGGTTCTATGCTTTCACCACTACCCTTAAGGCCCTAAAAGCTTCAGTTTCTAGAGTTGTAAAGCTCCAGATTTGCTAAAATTTAGCATCAAACCCCATGAAAGATGCATTGCTCGGACTTGCAATTCTAAAAAAATTTACAACTTTGCTACAATACCATCCTAAATTTATGATGGTACTGTAGGAATGTTCTAAACCTAAATAATATATTTTATTCCTAAAATATCTACCTTTTTCTCTCTCTTTAGCCTCTCATCCCCTCTCTCTCTATCTTTCTCTCTATCTATTTTCCTTCTCTCTCTCTTGTTTTGCTCTCTCCTCTCTTCAAGGCCATCATGGCTGGACCACTATCACCAAGCATAGCCGGATCATTGCTCTCTCTCTCTCTCTCTCTCTCTCTCTCTCAATGGTGGCTTGCTTGTTCTCTCCAACCCCGAAACTCTCTCTCATCTCTTCAAAGCCACCATGGTCGGACCCACCATCACCATGCCAAGTTGCATTCATCCACCATTCCTCGACCCAAATCCTCAAAAACTTCAACAAAATTCGCTTCCTTTGAATCGAGCTTCCCCGTGGTGAATTAGGTATCAAGGACGGGGTTTTGCTTAACTAGCGTGTCGATTTTGGCTCCACCCTTAACAATTTTTTCATTCTCGGCGCCTCCTCGATTCTCTGCTCCCTTGCTAGCGCTGTTGATTTGGGGTATTTGTTATGTTTGTGGGTGAAGATTGCATGCATTCGCAATGGATTAGCGGTGGGATGGTTGGGTTTTGATGGTAGTTGTGTTGGATTTTGGGTTTGTTCACAATGGAAAAATAGAGGCTGAGAGAGGGGGGGAGGAAGAGAGACAAAAATTAGAGAAAGCAGAGATGATTTTGAGTAATATATTTTATTATATAAATATATTATTTTAATGTATTTTATAGGAAAATAAAAGTTAAGTTGATAAGTGTGTTATAAAATAATATAATATAATATATGAAAGTAATTTTTAAGGTGATAAAATAAGATATTTTTTAGAAACCGAACCACCTCCTTTCTTATTATTGGTATCATCAATGTTTTCAATTCAAATCTCCTTGGGAACAACAACTTTATTGTAATTTGTAAGAATAATCCGCCGCCACTTATTACAAAAGTCCAAACGATGGCAGCTCAAAATAAGAATTTGAGAAACAGATTAGACACTTGTATTCTCCCATATTTAACGGGTTGTTAAGCAGTTATTGTCCGGCCTCTTTTTCTCTTAGGCACTGTTGTTATAACTGTAAATAAATTTTTTTTTTTTTTAATTTTTTTTTTCTTGCAATCTTCAATTCACATCAATGTGAGAGTAATATTCAATCTTATCAGAGAGTAATTCTTTCATTTTTGTAATCTTTAATTCACATCAATGGGCTCAAATTCATGTTCTTCTTCTTCTTCTTCTCCAAATCCTACGAAATCAAAATTCACACTCAGTTCCCTCCTTTGCTTCTTATTCTTCTTCCTCAACTTCCCCACCGCCACAGCTTTTTTCCGAAACCCGTTTCCGAAACCTGAAATTTCTTACTCCAGCACTGCAATGACGTCGCTTCCGAGCTGCCTTTATCCTCCGGCAATGTCCCCGTCTCCCACTCCAACGATTTCCTCAGCTTCCAATTCGCATTTTTCTCCGGCGGCGTCAGAATCTTCAACCGAACCACTGAGTCTGGGATATCTCTCTCCTTCAACCCCTCATATATCAAAAACACCACCTCCTCCCATGGAGTTCACAAGGTCAAAGCCACCCTGAACATTCGAGACCATGGAAGTACTCTGTTTTCGGTCGGCGACGTTTGGAAGAATTAGTTATCGGAAAGACGATTCGGTTCTTTCGGTTAATGGGTATTGGTCAGAATCTTCTGGGAAGCTCTGTATGGTCGGATCAGGGAAGAGTTTGTTGGTTCGTTTAGTTCAAAATATCCAGATGTTGTTCTTAAGCTAAATTATTCAAAAATAATAGCATTTATGGTAGTTTGATTGGTGAACATTAGAATGTTTGCATATGAAAAGTGATTATAATTACTTTGAACCGATTGTGATATTGGGGTTGTCTCAAAATCCAGATTATGAATATTTCTCATTAATAAAAGTTATATGAAATGTTACTTTTAATTGATTTTTTTTTTTTTTTTTTTTTTTGGTTGGGTTGGTTTAGATTGTGAAATCTGAAGGTATAATAGTAAAAGTAATTGCAGCTAGTTCTAAAGTTTTATTTTTTTTGTTTGTTTCAAATTTCAATTTTGTTTGTTAGTTTACTTTGCTAATTGTGGATTACTTATGGTATTTAAATACCATGAAATTTCGATAAGTTAAGGAGACAAGCAGAGAACCTGTCATGTGTTGATGCCAGGTTGGTCATTTTCTAAACAAGAGTGTGTGTATGTGTATTTTTTTTTTTTTTTTTTTTTTCATACCCTAGATTTGATCCCATAATCAGAGAAGTGTATACATAGAATTTTGAGTTCTTTGACTTGGTCAGTTACTAGACATTGTTGGTTAAAACGTTGAAATTCATTAGTTTTATGCATTTTTGCAATGTGAGAAATGGTGTGGAATTGGAATAAGAAATTAAGGCAGTCAATGTTACAATCTATTGAGGCAGAGTGTAACAAGTGAGTGAATATGATTTATTTGTCAAGAGTATCTTTGTTAGCGTTATTATTATATAAAATTCATACCTAAGTATTTTGTTTTTTTAATAAGTCATACTTGAGTAACTTAATCATCCTAATAAGCTAAAAAAGTTAGGATGTGATTTATTGGTTTGTATTTTTGGCCTGTAAAAGAATATTCAATGCTTTGATGTTAAGAGTACCAAAAATAAGATTTGGTTTAACTATTAAATTTTTGGTAATTTTTATGAATTTCCACACTATGATAAAGGATGTGAATTCCAAACAAGAATCCTCTCTTTCAAATTCCGTTAAGTACTTGAAATTTTTAATATTGTTGTCAACTGTAATGTTTCACAGTATTATGGTTAGTGTACTCTAGAATTTTTGGCTTCTACTATTTTAAGGGAGCCTCAACTGAAGGCCAAGAGGCAAGCTAGCAACATTATAGATTATTTTCAAAAGGCAACATCAACATGGAGTGTCAAAGTTCCATAACAGTTTTGCCCGATTTATTGTTTATTTGAGTTCACTTCATTACAAGTTGTGGGATTTGAAGTGTCCACTGATAACAAGATTAGTTTCATAATATCACCAATTTCTTCTAGATGATAATACTTTACACTTTTTGGTTGGCATGCTTTACTGACAGTGGTGGATTTTTTCATTCAGTATTGAAACAGAATCTGTTTAAAAAAAATTAAAGGAGCAGAATTTTCAAGGTAAGAAATTGAATTATTATTAGAAAATGAAGAAGTTAAACTATGCGTATTCTAAAAGTTCAAGCTATTATAAAATGAAGAAGTTGATCATATAATTATTATTTTAACACTTTTTTTTTTTTTTTTTTTAAGTTTAGATCTAAATTCCTCCTTAATAAATGAAGTCCCATGATATGAACCGCTGTAGAAAACAACACTCCTTAACAAAAGCTACTACACAATCTAATCTTAGCTAGTAAGTAAACACTTTTCTTTAATAAGCATTAATTTTGAAATGATGCATTTCTTTTTAGCGTATACGTAACATATTGGTTCATTTGTATGTAAATTTGTTATTTTCCAAGTTTGTGATTTTAAATATATGATGTGTTTAAGTTCATTTTAGGGTCACTATGTCAGGTTTACATGCTCAGGATGAGGAACAAGCACTATGGCACGGTTAAGTTTTTTGATATAATTTTGTATGATTACTCTCCGGAGGAGGATCAAGGCTTAGACTACAAAACTGTATGGTCTAAACAGTGCTAAAATTTTCAGTAGACACAATTGTTAGGGTTTGTGCCCTAAAATCTAATTTATTGGCATGCCATGAATAATTAAGTTGTTTAATTATATGAGACTATTTATGAACTAATGGGACATTATCTTAGTCCATGAGATGCATAGTATGTGATTTATGTAACAAGTCACAAAAAGATATAAATCACAAGTTCTTTGTAAACTCAGAATTTTAGTTCGTAGTCGGTGATGAAATTGGGCATTTCATCTGCGAAGACTATAACATATCAACTAAGATGATTTGTCTTGATCATGGAAGTGGAGACTTCTAGTTGGTATGTTGATATGTTTTAAGAGTTAAGACATATTGAACTGGACTGCTGTGAGATTTCTTATTCTTCTAAAGACTGTCAATTGAATAATAAATCTCACGACTTCTATTTACATCAACTCTAAATCTTGAGAGAATACTGGACCTGATCATGAGATGTAGGTTGCTTTGATATATCAGGAGTGAGATCTATAAGTTATGGTCAAAACCTCAGTATGTTGGGCAGCCGCATTTAGTGTTGATGGAACATATATTCTTAAGATGGAATTCATAATCTCTTAACGAAGATATAAAATATTCCCTTGAGATAAGTTTAATGAGTTTGGTTATTCAGAGTGTTAGGCCCAACCACTTTAGTAAAGAGTTACTAAATTATATATTTATGGAATTGGATTTCATAAATATATTATGAATAACATAAAGGATTAAACCGGGTACTCAAGGATTAAGATGTAGTAATCTTCAAAGTGGCAATCAATATTAATGACTTTGTATTACTACGAATATTTTAATGAAAGGGTTGTATGTATAATAAAGTCTTGGGATATAATTTATTAATAAGGCGTAGAGTGCAATTATATTCTTATAGTGGTATTGAATATAATTAATGGTAACTTTGGACTTGTCAAGAGTTGACAGAAAAGCCCAAGGCCCATTCGAGCTAGAGTCTTATTTGTTCCCTTTGGTCCCATCTCAAGCCACAAACTAAAGCCTAATTGGGTAGGCCTAAAAGGCTAACCCAATTAGATAATCAGTCATTATTTAATAAGTGTTATTAAATAAAGAAACTATGAGAATGGTTTAACATACGTAAGATGAAAAGAAAAAGAAATCAGTTTTTCTTCACAAGGAGAAAAAGAAGGTTTTTTTTTTTTTTTTTTTTAGAGTTTATGTACAACAGGACTGATTGAGAAACCACACATCTTGGGCACCATATGGAATTGAGATGAAGATTAAAAGTATTCTCAAGTTTGGTTTTGAAATTCACTGCACCAAGGTACGCTTTCTATTCTTTATTCTAGAATTCATGGTTACATGTTTATCTTTCATGATTGAAGTAGATCCGTATGTTTTTGTTGCTTCCGCTGCGTGTGTTTTTGTATGAGATACAAAAACCTAATTTCTCCAACAATTGGTATCAGAGCGGTCTTCAATATTGTGCTTGTATAACATGTGATTGAATTTTAGAATCAAAGAAAAAAAGTTTTCTTGGTGATTTAATTTTCTGCAGTAAAATTTTCTGCATAATTGTGTCCCTGATTGTACTCTTTTGTGAAAGAAATGGATTAAGGTTTAAAGAATGTAAATGAAATTGGTATATCGGTCAAGCATGAGCATTTTGGTTTGCACTGCTTGGATATAGTTGGCAGTTTAATTTTATTCGATAACCATTTCCTGTGCCATTCACGTATGTGAGACATGATGTTATCGGATTCACTATCAGCATGAATATACTCTTGTTTTGTTCGAAGTGGCCCATGACAATAAAGTTATGGTGTTGTGATTTTATAGTATTTGTCTTAGGATGAACACGATAGTACTCTTGTCTCATTGGAATGCATAAACCTGTAATGCATTTGATAGTTTTTGTTTTAATGATGAACACGTTAAGTTCAATTGCTTGGATATAGTTACTGAATGAATGTCTTGGCATGAATATCGTGGGACCCATGTTTCATATACAATAACTATCTTTAATGCATGTTTGTTTATATCTTTTACTGGATTTACATGAACAGATGTTAGTCTAGTGATATATATTTATTTTATGATCAAACAGTAAGTTAATGCTAGGATTATGAAATTTATTCCTAATGAGATTAGGATTATGTTTTCAAGGATTTCTAGCATATTATGGTTCTTGAACTTGATATTAAAAACCCTAATGTTTGATCTGTAAATCTTCGTTGATAAAGTCAAAAAGTGTTTTTGGAAGAGAACAATGAAGATGTCAAAAATGATTAGTTGTTTGTTCAAGAAAAACCCTAGAAAACTGCCTTAGAAAATTTATGGAAATTCAAGTTTCACGAGTTTCGATCGATCGAAAATCACTTTCGATCGATCGAGTGAAACAATGATTAGACTTTTTTAATAGATTGATTTTCGATTGATAGTTGATCGATCGAGAGGCAATTGAGTATCGATTGAACAAGTCAGGTGGTCAAGTTTGAATTTTTTAATTTTTTTACCAATCGAGAGGCACATTCAATCAATCGAAAGAAAGAAAATCAGAATTTTTTCTAAGTGTTTTCAAGTTTTTTTAAGAGCAAGGTCATGTGTGATTAGATTACACATGGTTCTAACTAATAGACCTAATGAGATCAAAGATGTTAGTTAAATAGAACTCTTGGTACTAAATCATTTTATGATTAATAGTCCTTAATTTATTTTAATTAGAGGTTTTTAATGAGATTAAAATTCTAATTAAAGTTATATAGTTTCTAATTAGATTTGAATTCTTTATCTGGTAAATTAAGGATAGAGTTCTATACAACTAACTTTTGATTCATTAGTGTTTAAGGAATCCTAAATAGTTTAGGACTTCCATTTTAGTTATTGATTCTAATAAGATTAGAGTCTTTATCAAGTGCAAGGTTATTAGTTGTGATAGGATCACAATTATTTGAAGAAAAACCCAAACAATGAGTGGGAGTGCTAAAATAACCCTTTTGTTAAGTTTATTGTAATGTGAATAGATACCTTGTCTTGACTTCAAGTCTTGCATTCCATGCGGAGGGTATTTACTTCACGGATTACAAGGTTAAACTTCTTTGTGATTGCGCAAATGTTCGTTACACTATTGTCACGTGACTTAGTTACATCACATTGAATTTATACAATTAAACACATTTAATGTGTAGGGTTAAAATTGTGATTAGATCACAATGATTTCAAGACAATCCACTTGTTTTAAAATTTCTAGTGGGAGAGAGATACAAGGGTTGGATCTCATGGCCTCCATTGTTGGTTCATAGTGGTGTGGGGTAAACATCTCGTCTTGGCCTCGAGCCTTGCATTCCATGCAGAGGATGTTTATTTGATAGTACTACAAGATTGAATTTCCTGGTTTATAGTGGTTTGATCAAACACCTTGTCTTAGCTTCAAGCTTTGCATTCCATGCGGAGGGTGTTTTTATCATGGTACTACAAAATAAGCCTGTTAAAGGGATGAAATGTGGCTACACATGATTCTAGACAATGGTGTACACTAGACTAAGTTTAATTGTATCCTCTATGTTGAGTTCTTGCTATTATTACTTAGAGACCAAAGGAAGAGCGGCAAATTATTTTTGTTTGGTAAGAGTTACCATGATAGCACTAATAATGAGAATAATTCTCGCCTGATCATAGTAGTTGATATTCACTCTATGCTGAGGAATATTAATTGCGGATTAGGTTGTCGTTGCACCTAGTATAGTATGTTTTTCGGGTTCCATACTATATGGTTATGGATGTAAAATGATAATGTCCTGATATTTAAGTTCATGGTCTCAAAATAAAGTTGTCATAAATTTTGTCCTCTAGCTACTATTTTAAGTGAATCACATTAACTAAGAAATAATTTTGGACATGGTGCTTAAAGGAGCTGAAGTAAATATTCATGTTTTGATTCAACATTGTCATAATTTCCTATACATGATGCATTTATGGAAGATAGCTTATGATATGATCATAGTCTCCATTGAAATGCTAATATGTTATATTGGCTTCTATCTCAATTGTGCTACTGCATGAGATGCAAGTGTTAGTACTAGACTTAGACTTTATATTAACTCTAAATGAGATGTTTGGTATGAATCATATTGAGTGCTAAGAAAGGCTTAAGGAGTTCCAATTATAAATCATTTTATGAAAATATTTTATATTTTAAAATGAATTGGAATTCTTGGATGTTGAGATTAAATGTTAATCTCATTTGGATATGATCCACAAGTCCTTGTTAGAATCATTTGATCAATTCAGATTGTTTTGAAAATAAATTCTTTTTATATTATCTGAATTGATGAGTGAGTTCTATGCAACAGAAGACATCCTAAAAGCTAAGGTTAGGATCAATAATTTAATTCAAATTCTTAGCTTGAACCGAAAGGTAAGAGTGATAAGAAGAGTAATTATAATACCAAATAGTTGGACAAGTTATTTGCCATAGTAGTTGCCAAAAAGAAATTAGACTCAAAAGCTTGATCAAAAGGAAAGTGTCTTTGATTTTGGCAAAGCTAAGCATTGTCCATAATTATCTTTTAGATGGAAATTTACATGTTTTACTTTTTAAAGAGAAAGTTTCCATCCTTTTGTATTGTATGTTTTGGCACTTATGTCTAGATCTTATTAATCTAAGTGTTATACAAGATTGGTGAAAGATGGGCTTTTAGAACCATTATTTTGTTATATTCACAATTTATGATTTCTATTTAGAGGATAATATGATCTAAGGCTCCTTTTCGTAAAGGAATGAAGTTCCAATGACTTCTTTAAGTTAGTGCATACATAAAGGAGGAATAGGGCTCTTTCAAAGTAAAGGTAGATTGTTCTAGAAGAAAAATGTCAAAATTTGTTGTAGGACAACTATAAAATACATTTAGAAATGAGATGGTTGTATTAGATACACCACAAGACATTATTCTAGATATATAGCTAATACACAGGTACAATATCGTAGTAGGAGGTTTACCAAATAAGTTCATACTTTTGGGATAAACTTTTGAAGTCATTCCATAAGGATATGAATTTGATCCTCGGTCCTACGTAAAGGCAATAGATGATATGAATATGGATTACTGATTCAAGGTTATGAGAATAGAATTAGATTCTATTTAAAGTCTAGAACTTGTAGAGGCGCTTAATTGCATTAAGCCTATTGTTTTCAAATTGGTCTACAAGTAAATGAGATTGATAGATTTGAAGGTGCAAACCTTCAAAGTCAAGACTGGTGGTGAAAAGCTTTATTCAAAAAGAAATGATTCGACTATGAAAAGATTTTTTCACCAATAGTCAAGTTTGACTCTATCTGGATTCTCTCATTCATTATATTTCATTTCGATGAAATATGGTAATGGATATCAAGAAAGCTTCTTTTAGTAGCAATCTTGAGGAAGACATCTATATGATGTAACTAGACTTGTTCATAGCAAAGAACCAGTAGTGTTTAGTATGCAAGTTGCTTAAAGTCTATTTATGGACTAAAGCAAGCATCTAAATCATAAAATATCATCTTTGATCAAGCAATCAAATTATTTGATTTTGATCAAGTATTAAAAGACCTTAAGTATGTAAAAGCTATATAGAAAAATAAATTTCTTAATGTATGTTGATGACATTCTAATCATTTAGGATGATATAGAGTTATTGTCATCAAAGGAGTTTTTGGTTGTCTAGTCCAGTTTGATATAAAGTACTTGGGAAAGACTAGTCACATCCTAAGAATTATAACTTTGTTATAATTCAGAAATTAGGATGTTGGGTCTATCTTAAACTGCTTAAATAGATTAGATTCTAGCCAAGTATAGCATATACTTTAAGAAAGGATTTTTTCCTTTTAAGTTTGAAGTTTCTTTATATAGGACTATAGTCCTAAGATATATAAAAGGAAGAGCATATAAGATGGTTCCTTATATCAAATCGATAGGAAGTCTTTATGCTATGCTAAATACTAGGCTAAATGTCTATTTTGCGATAGGCATAGTAAGCAAATATCAAGTGAATCAAAGATCACTTAATTTAGTGGGAGTAAAGCATATACTCAAATATCTTAAGAGAATGAGGAATTATATGCTTGTCCACAAAAGTGAGGTTTTGATAGATACTGGATGTACAAATACTGACTTGTAGTTTGATTGTGATTCATGAAGTTGGACTTCAAGATATGTGTTCATCCTAGCTGGTGAAGATACACATTAAGCGTAAGTATCATCTCATTAGAGAAGATATGAGTACGTGAAAAGTAGTAGTAAAAAAGATAATTTATGCAATAAATCTGGCTGAAACTTATTTCCAAGCCTTGCCTTAGAGTGACTGTGAATTACTCTATTGGGAAATAAGTGTCGGATATGTGGTAATTGTCTTTGAGGGCAAGTGGGAGATTGTTAGGGTTTGTGTCCTAAAATCCAATTTATTGGCATGCCATGAATAATTAAGTTGTTTAATTATATGAGACTATTTATGAACTAATGGGACATTATCTTAGTCCATGAGATGCATAGTATGTGATTTATGTGAAAAGTCACAGAAAGATATACATCACAAGTTCTTTGTAAACTCAGAATTTTAGTTCGTAGTCGGTGATGAAATTGGGCATTTCATCTGCGAAGATTATAACATATCAACTAAGATGATTTGTCTTGATCATGGAAGTGGAGACTTCTAGTTGGTATGTTGATATATTTTAAGAGTTAAGACATATTGAACTGGACTGCTGTAAGATTTATTATTCTCCTAAAGACTGTCAATTGAATAATAAATCTCACGACTTCTATTTACATCAACTCTAAATCCTGAGAGAATACTAGACCTGATCATGAGAAATAAATTGCTTTGATATATCAGGAGTGAGATCTATAAGTTATGGTCAAAACCTCAGTATGTTGGGCAGTCGCATTTAGTGTTGATGGAACATATATTCTCAAGATGGAATTCATAATCTCTTAACGAAGATATAAAATATTCCCTTGAGATAAGTTTAATGGGTTTGGTTATTCAGAGTGTTAGGCCCAACCACTTTAGTAAAGAGTTACTACAATATATATTTATGGAATTGGATTTCATAAATATATTATGAATAACATAAAGGATTAAACCGGGTACTCAAGGATTAAGATGTAGTAATCTTCAA
Source organism: Quercus suber (assembly GCF_002906115.3). NCBI lineage: Eukaryota > Viridiplantae > Streptophyta > Magnoliopsida > Fagales > Fagaceae > Quercus > Quercus suber. The sequence continues at coordinate 38,470 of NW_027070535.1, read as the reverse complement.
AGTGGAAATCAATATTAATGACTTTGTATTACTACGAATATTTTAATGAAAGGGTTGTATGTATAATAAAGTCTTGGGATATAATTTATTAATAAGGCCTAGAGTGCAATTATATTCTTATAGTGGTATTGAATATAATTAATGGTAACTTTGGACTTATCAAGAGTTGACAGAAAAGCCCAAGGCCTATTGGAGCTAGAGTCTTATTTGTTCCCTTTGGTCCTATCTCAAGCCACAAACTAAAGCCCAATTGGGTAGGCCCAAAAGGCTAACCCAATTAGATAATCAGTTATTAGTTAATAAGTGTTATTAAATAAAGAAACTATGAGAATGGTTTAACGTATGTAAGATCAAAAGAAAAAGAAATCAGTTTTTCTCCACAAGGAGAAAAAGAAGGTTTTTTTTCTTTGAGAGTTTATGTACAAAAGGACTGATTGAGAGACCACACATCTTGGGTACCTTGTGGAATTGAGATGAAAATTAAAGGTATTCTCAAGTTTGGTTTTGAAATTCACTACACCAAGGTACGCTTTCTATTCTTTATTCTGGAATTCATGGTTACATGTTTATCTTTTATGATTGAAGTAGATTCGTATGTTTTTGTTGCTTCCGCTGCGTGTATTTTTGCATGAGATACAAAAACCTAATTTCTCCAACAACAATTTGCTGGTTTAAGAGGGTTTGGTGGGAGCTGTAAGAAAGGAAATTGGAAATGAAGTATATGTGACAGTAACACTACCTGTTGGTCATATCCAATATGACCTCACTAACTAATATTTACTTTTTTTGTGGCTTTTAGGGATCATTAGAATTTTTCTGAAAAATCCAACATGAAACCATGTAGCTCTATGGTTTGGCCATAGGAAAGTAATGATAACTTTGTAGAATACATAGTAAAGCATATTAACTTTGTGGCATGTGGATATAGAGTTTCGAGCATCTCTTTTGTCAGATTTATTCCAATACAGTGATGTAGTGGTGTTGGTGGTGAATATGAGTTTAGCATGGCATAAAAAATTAAAAATTATTCCGTGCATTGCGCGGGTTAAACACTAGTTATATATAATAGCAGAGGCTTTTTCCTCCTATTAAGGTCGTTCTACCATGTAAGAAAAAGAATACTTTAAAAACTGAGACGTATACAACTTTAAGTTAAAAGAACCCCATAATGGATAATTTTTGTAATTTAACACTAAAATGCTAACAATTTGGTTAATTAGCATCGTTTCCAAACTATTTAGGAAACTAACATCTTGAGTCTCCTAGACTTGATTTTATTGTAACAACTCGAGTCTCAAGGACTCGAGTTTTATTCGATGATAGTGCTGAGATGGAAAATTTTCCATGTGGAACTCGAGTCTTTAAGACTCGAGTTTCCTAAAGAGAAAACACAGTCATCAAAGATGGCATAGATCAACAAAGAAAAGAAACAACACAGAGATCAACGAAGAAGAAAGAATCAACCCAACAGAGAAGCAAAAAAATGAAAACAACGATGCAAAACCCAGCAAACTAGAGAAGCAACAACAATGCAAAACCAAGCAAACCAGAGAAGCAACAACGAAGCAACTTAGGCAGCGATTCAGATTGAACCCATGTGGCGAGGGCTTTAAGTAAGGGAAATCGAATCGGACTTAATGTGGGTGTGGTTTCTATTGTGGGTGTTTATGGGTTTGTTCAGTGGGTGTTCTTATTCTCCTTCTTCTTCTTCTGCCGTACGTCTTTGTGGGTTTGTTCCTATGGTTCTTTTTGATTTGGGTTTGGTGGGTGTTTGTGGGTTTGTTCCTTGTTCTTATTCTTCCATTCCTTCTTCTTCTGCCATGGGTCTTCATGGGTTGTCCCTGGGATTTGTTTTTGATTTAGGTTTGGTTGGTCTAGAGAATGGAGAATGAAGGAAGAAAAGGAAAAAAAAGGAAGAAAAGTTCTGGGTTTGTTGAGAGAAGATGAGAGCGTGTGTTTTTTGGGTTTTGTTTAAGGAAAAATTTTTCCATCTCAGCTTTACCAATACATAGAACTCGGGTCTCTGAGGCTTGAGTTGCTACAATGAACTCAAGTCTTAGAGACTTAAGATGCTAGTTGTTTAAATAGTTTGGAAACGATGCTAACTATTGTTAGTATTTTGATGTTAAATTGCAAAAAAAAAAAAAAAAAAAATAACGATGCTAACTATTGTTAGTATTTTGATGTTAAATTGCAAAAAAAAAAAAAAAAAAAAACCGTCCATACGGTACACTATTTCAGCTTAAGGGTACATTTGATAGATTGTAATAAACACTGTAATGTAATAGTTATTCCTATGAGTTAGCTATTCAATAATTTGGTTATGCTTTTATTATAGGGAATAGTCATTCCGTATGAATAACTATTCTTTAAAATGAAGAATAACTATTTATCTCTAAAAAAGTTGTAATAGCTATTCCTTAGTAGGTGTATGAATTTTTAAAATTAATATATTTCCAAATACACAAAATTTCCATATGCACAAAACAATTATGAAATTAAAAAATCATAAAAAATAACTAATCTCTTTCAAATTTAAAAAATATTTTTTTAGGAAATATAATTATATGAGTAAAATATTTCCTAAAATATATTTTTGGCGAAAATGCATTTTTGGTCTCTACATTTTGGGTCAATTCCCATTTTGGTCCCAAAATTGATTTCCTTACTAATGTAGTCCCTAAAAAAATAAAATCATTTTTAAAATGGTTTCTGCCATCAACCCACTAACAGAAACCTCCTACGTGGCAGACGGAGTACCCTGCTTGCTGACATAACACTGACATGGCCATTAAAATATTATTAAAAATAATTATTTGGCATTTTTAAATACCACTTTAGCATTTTAATTTTTTTAAACAAAGCCATGTCAGAAAATTTATATAAAAAAAGAAATTAAATTTTGAAAAAAAAACCTTAAATCTAATTTAATTAAAAAAAATTATTACTTATCATTATTAATTTTCATAAGAACATTACAACTTGTTCTTCGTATTCTTCCCAATCAAACCCAGCAACGAAGAACTCAAACTCAAATTACAGGAACACAAACCCAACAACCAATAACTCAAACCCAGATCACAACAACATAAACGAAAAAAAGAAAAAAAAAAGAAAAAGAAAAAAGAAACAGAGATCAAACACAAACACAAACCCAGATCATAAATAGAGATCAAACACAAACGAAACCCAAATCACAACCCAAACCAAAATCATCAGCAGACCCAACCATCAACCCATGTTCACAACACCCCTATGCAAGACTCCAAAATTTTCCCATTGTTTTCATGGCATCAAGACGACATGGCCTCCATGATCAAAACCTCGAAGATCCGCCTCTTGATCTGCTCGTCGTTGATCAATATTTGGTGTAAGGTTTTGAATGGAGATGAGATTTTGAGATTAAAGAATTTGGGGTCAGACCAATGGTGCATGGTGGAGAAGATTCCGTCTCCAAATCATTCACAAACCCAATCTCCTCCACCAACCCTAGCAAGTTTACCAAAACCACCGAAGCGGCAACGCTTTTCTTCACCAGAAAAGGCAACCTCAATGCTTGAGCTAGATCGACATGATTGAGATTAACACGAATTGACTTGATTCGTCTTAGGTTGCTCGGGTTTGATCGTGGGATGGGTTTTACGGGTCTTCAATTTAAAGGGTTAGGGTTTGTCGGATTAGGGATCATGAGATTATGGGTTCTCTTGATCTTGATTTTGATTTTTGAGTGGTCATGCTATTTGGCTCTTGAGACCGAGAGAGGTGTTCTTATTAGGAATGGATAGGAGAGCTCAGGTTCAGTGTGTGTGAGAGAGTGAGAGATGAGAACACGATGAGAACTTTTTTTTTTTGTTTAATGAGAACACGATGGAGCTTGAGCTTCAATCTTTACAGCTTAAAAAAAAGTAAATTTTTTTGTTTGTTTTTTATTTTTTTAATTAAAATTAAAATTGAGAAATCTGGCTTTTTGTTTTTTTATTAATTAAAATGTTGATGTGGTATTTAAAAATGCCAAATAATTATTTTTGATAATATTTTAATGGCCACGTCAGCGTCACGTCAGCAAGTAGGGCACTCCATTTGCCACATAGGAGGTTTCCGTTAGTGGGTTGATGGCAATGACCATTTTAAAAACAATTTTATTTTTTTAGGCACTACATTAGTAATGAAATCAATTTTGAGACCAAAATGGGAATTGACCCAAAATGTAGGGACCAAAAGTGCATATTCGCCTATATTTTAAGTCTAATTTAAAATGCTTTTGTGGGGGTAAAAGCCCAACATGATGTATTGGGCCTGGGGCCTCATTTTTGGGTTAAGGTATGTACGAAGAGAAGAAAATGATTGGGAAGGATTCCACATGGGAGAGATATACCTGGAAATGATCGAGGAGTATAGTCCGAAGAGATCATCCGCAGGCAAAAGAGCATATTTTCCTCGGATATAGAGAGTCTCGATCAAACAAGCACCTGAGAGGTTCAAGTGATCTTCCTAGCAATTCCAATGATAAGGATAAACTTTGGGCATGTCTGGAGATGATAAGAACAGAAAAATATCTAAAGGAAAAAGCTACTACCACCGTGTTTAATGCACTGTAGCAACTTTTCTGACCGCATTTATGTGGAGAAGACCCCTGAACAGTACAACCTCAGCTACTAGCACTCATGGAGAATTAAAGAAGATTCCTGATGTGATATGTACTCAAGTGAATGCTTTGATGAAGAACAAGTGTACAATGAAGATGGTTTAGAAGAAGACTATATAAATGGGAAAGGTCTCTGAAGGATGGGGAGAGAAAAAAGAGAAGGAGAGGAAGAGAAAGATTTAACTGTAGTCACTGTTCAATCAATAATATACCTCTTCGGACATCAATGTGTTTAACTGTTAAGTGTGTTTTTACGTTGGTCCATCCCTTAAGATCATAGTTAACAATTGCTAAATTCATAACTCGTCCAGCTCTCTCACCCACTCTCTACAAATTCATTGTTTTGGGCTTGGGCTACAAATCCTGACCCTACAGTTTTCATTTCATTGTTTTTAGGATTCAATTATTTATGTGTCACTAAACAAATGACTAGTACTAAATATTATATTCCTTGTAATACTTATTCTTATTGTTATGTAATTACCGTTATAGTCTAACAAACATGCCTTAAAAGTTTTAACTTTTACTGCTTCAAATGTTCTTTTAAAACCCATAGAAATCCTCTTACAAATCCTTCCTTTGCATCTTCAACGTCCCAAAGGCCAAAACCACCATCTTTTATCTATTCACAAAACAAAACCCAAAAATAAATAAATAAATAACGATTCGTTTGGCCTAATATTGACCAATCTATTTCAGTACTTTTTAAGGAATTGTTTGGTTTGACAAAATTATTGAACCTTTACAATGTTAAAAAAAGCCCACCAGCCCTAATAAGTTTTTCACTATAGTTGGGAACAAATAAGAGCCGAAGAGAGTGAGAGAGAGATAGGGAAATCTAGGGGACTTTATTAGGCCAATCTCTCTCTCCAAATTCTATCAGGCCAATCTCTCTCTCCAAATTCTACCTTCGAGTCATCGTTATAGCTCCTATAAACATTGCCGGTAATGTTTTCAATTATGATTTTAGAATTTGTTGACAAAATATATTTTAGGTTTTGGTATTTCAATTGAATTGCTTTTGATTTAGGCTTAGGTTTGGGTATGTGTTACTCTTTAGGATGATTATCAGATAATAGTTAGTTATTTATTATAATAGTTAGGGTTTCAATATGTTTTCTTTGTTTGTCTTCACAATGTTGTTGGGATGATCATTTAATAATTCCCTTTTGCAACCTAGGTAACTTAATGCATATAATATAGTCTAATTTTTTAGCTCCACTGTGCTTTTTTTTTTCTTTTCTTTTGCAATTTAATTGGTAGGTCTCAAACATTATTCTATATTCTATATTTGCTTCTAGGATTGTGTCTTAGTAAACTTTGGGAGCATTGAGAAGCATGTGACTTTTTTTACTTTAAAGCACATGTATCCAATTAGAAAATGATATGGGTATTTTTTGTTCTTTGATGAGATTTATTTGAATTGTAGTATTGTACTCTTTTGAGCTCCACTAGGCTTTTTATTTATTTATTTTTATTTGATGAGTGCCTCTTCTTGCATATATGGCAATTGGGAATGATTTTGTAATGAGTCTTATATCATTTGTCCTCTAGATCATACAAATGTGTATTCATGTCACCATGTTGATTCTCTAAAATCAAATTTTAGAAGTCAGAAATTCTGTTTTCATTTTTTTTAAAGGTAATAATTGAGTACATTTGCAATTAAAGGAAGAAAGTAAAAATACTACAATGATGCAGCAAGTGAATTTCACTAATTAGAGATTTTTGATATTAAACTATTGCTAGCAGCTTGCTTTAATAACCATTGATTATGATTTATGTTCTTGGCAATGAATCTGGAATAATTTTCATACACATATAGATGCAGATAGACATTCACATATAAAATGCTATGTAATTAGGACACATCAAGAAGCTTGCTTTCATGTAACAATTGTTAGGTTCTAAAGACTTAGGATTTTATTTATTTAGAACTCTAATGTATATTGTTGGCAAACCATGATCAAAACATATTGTTAGTCTTGTTTAGACTTGCTCAAAGTGTGGGCGTTTTATGTAAAGTTGGAATCGAGTGGCTGCAGAAGTATTAGTGACTTTCGGCCTGGCTCGATTGATCAAAAATTAGACTCGATCGATCGAATCTCGGGCAGAACGTTTTTCTGTAGAATTTTCCAACTCAGCCCAAGCCCATTAAGGATTAGGGTTTCAGATCTACTTCTCCCACCATATAAAGGAAACCCTAGCCACGTTTTTAGAGTAGCTTTGGATGCTCTTGTTGTTCATATTTTTTACTGTTTGTGTGAATCTCTTGTGAGATCATTGAGGAGCTTTCCTTTACATAAACTTAAGATTTTCAAGGTAGAGATAATATCAACATCTTGATGATCAACTCGGTTGCTGCCATTGGAGCTTGAAGAATAACAAGCATGGGTGCTTATAGCTGATTGGAGAATCCAAGAAAGAAGGAGTCCGTGGATTCGGAGCTTGCACGTGGTCATGTCAGTAAGTTCTATTGGTGGGTAGTATTAGGAAGTCAAGTAGGGAGCTTGTAAGTCCTTTTATATGAACTTTGATTCTTTCATATAGTGGATTCAGTTTACCTTGAGGATAGCTAGGTTAAATCCTCACCAGGTTTTTACTGTGCGGTTTCCTGAGTGATCATATCATTATGTTATTTATATTTCCGCTGCTTTATACTTGATATGATTGTGTGTTTGTGATAACCTAGATTTGCATAATTTGACTAAGTTAATCACTTGGCAAATTAACTAGGTTAATCCTGTTGTGTTAAGGGGTCTAAAACCTATCAACAATGATAGAGGATACTTAGCATATCATACTTGGGTTTTCTCAAATTATTGGTTTTTATTGCTTATATTGCGATTGTTTTATATAATAATTTAGGCAAAAATATTTATTGAGTTATAAAATTATCATGCATGCATTTTAAAGGAAAAAAATTGATCAATTTTACTTCTGTAGTTCGTGCGGTTGGTTCGTATAGTGTTTGTGTCTTCTTCTTCTTCTTCTTCTTTTTTTTTTTTTTTTTTTTTTTTTTTTCAATTTACATTTTAGGGTTTGCTGTGACTTAAGCCACATTGTCTATGGTAATCAAACACTTTAGTTAAAGTTCTATTGTTGTTTATATGAGTCCTTAGTATGTTTAAATCTTTGGATGTTTTAATATTTATTTCCCTTGATGTGCTATATTATAATAGGGTTTTGGTCATTGCATCTTCTTCATGATCACAAGTTGAAGATAGAAATTACCCTTATCAATAGTTGTTATGTCTTTATCATTATCACAAGACGGAGATAAACTTCTGTGAGAGTGGCTTTTTCTTCTCACCTTAGTGGTCCAAGGATGCTGGGCCAAAGAAATATTTTGGTGGACTGGGCTCGGTTCACCGCAGCTAAGAGGGCTGTTTAAGAACCGAGTGGTGCACAAAAACAAACTTCCTACAATACAAATAACTAAAAAGCAAAGATATCTGTATTGAATGACTTTTCAACAGTAAAGAAATGCACATTAAAATAAAATATAATGTAAGAACAGGTTAGGGACCCTTGAAGTAGTGAGGTGCATTTTATTAATTTTCTTTAGTTATGATTGCAATGCTCACTAAGACGTGATACAAGGTTCAACTAAGTTAAAAAACTATAGCCTTTGATAGCTATTTAAGTTTCAAGACTTGCAAAGTTTGAATTTGTTGAATCCGAGCATGTGCTATAGTGGCTGTCTCTGAGATACCGGGAATGGTTTCTCTGTTTTCTTTCAATTTTACAGAGCTCTTTTCTAGTTCTATAAAACTCCAATAAAATGGCCGTGAATGGCTGAGTGTTCTAATCAAAGATGAATCTTTTTCTCTGAATCTCAATGCCTTTCAGCATGGACCCCTTCCTCTTTTTATAGCACAGCTTCGAGCTCCGGGGTACTAACGATTTCTCCCTTTTGCCCTTAGAGTTCGTGCCATGCCAGGTTGCTCAGGGTCATGTTGTTTCCTTTTTCTCTCATAGTTTCTTGCTTTTGGTCCAACCAAGTGAATGTCCCTCAGCTAGTTTTCTATTCCCAGACTTCTCCGTTGGCTGGTCTGAAGCTATTTGGCTTTTTCTTCTTAGTGCTCCAGCGTTTTTAGTATACTCTTCCTTGTCACTTTCTCCAAATGGTTGGAACCAGGCTCCTGGGTTTTGCTTCGTACCTCCTAGCTCCACTGCATGTCTGGAACATGAGATCTGCATGCCTTTTGTCTTTTTTATCTCTCTTTGAATTTGCTTCAATCTTACTTCGCCCGTCCAGGGATCCCCTGACTCTGGTGGCTTCTGGGATCCCGACCTAGTTCTTCTTACTGGGCTTTCTTTGGTTTACTGGTTCTGCCTGGTTTCGTGGGTCTTTGGATTCCAATCCTCTGGGCCTCTTGCCCTTTTTCTTTTTTCTTTTCTCTTTTCTTTATTGTGTGAGCCCAGCTTTCCCTTTTCTCTCTTAGTTTTATTATTTATCTATTTTGTGTGTGAAATGAGCCCAACGTTTTACTTCTTTGGGCCTTAGTCTGTGACCAATTAATTTTGGACCTCAACATTTAGCCCCCCGAGCTCATGGGTTGCCTGCAGCCCATGCGTGAGTTTCTGCAGGATCTCTTCCGTTTTGATCTTTATTCGGGGATCTCTTCCTGGTCCCTTCATTTTTTTATTTATTTTGTAACTCCTCATTTTTAAACGGGACGTGGCAGTTTGACTCTTGAAAAAGAACTTCCACCACCTACTTTTACGTTTCCCATAACTTCATTAATAACTGCTGATAATTTTTTCCTTCTTTAAATTTAATTCCTGGCAACTGGCGCGTCTTTCCATACATTGTCTTCTCTAACTGCTCTTATTTCTTCATTCTAATCTTTTCATATTACGTTTTTTCTTCTTGTCTTCCTGAATCTTCTGTTCCTAGCCCTTTTTCTTTTCTTTCAATCATTCTCGCTGCTACCTTCTTTCCTATTTCAAGATACCCATTGCTTCAATGGCTTCTTCCTCTTCTCGAAAAAGAGAAGGGCGTACTCCTAGTCTTTTTGAAGGTGAGGGTTCCTCTAGTTCTGCAGATGAGTCTCAGGAAGTTATCGGGCATCCTGCCTTTCCCTTACGAGACCCCTGGTACTCCCCTAGCTTGTTCTTCCCACAGGTGTCCCATGGTGAGGCCCCTTCATCCACTCATGCCTGGGTGTTCTCTGGTCAACCGGGTTTTGTTGGTTCTGCTCAAATCCAAGACCCTAGGGAGATTTTTGATCTTCAGATCAGGCAGGGGCTTCAAGAAGCAGTCCCCATCTTTTTCGATTTCGTTGCCGAGAAGATCCAGGGTTGGCCCATCTGGGTGGACAAGGAACTTTCTGACAAAGAATTTGTGGGCCGCTTGGATCGTGCTGGTGTCCTGAAAGTAGTGGCTATTTCCAGGAATCTTGAGGGTTTCAGAGATGCCAAAGGCCTTAGGCACTTGGTGCGTCGTTGGTGTCTGGCTCTTCATACTTTCTCTTTTTCTATTGGTGAACTAACTGTCACTTTGGAGGACGTGATCAACAATTTTCTTCTTTCGGTGCTTGAGGATGAAAACCCCTTTGATATTGATCTTTCTGATGAGGATCTCAGGGTGGAAGAAAAGTTATTTGCTTACTTTGGTGGACGTACTACTTCTTCTGGTGGGAAACCGGCCAGGATGGGCAGGTGGTTTATGAATCTTTCGCACGAGAAGGATAAGGAAGTTAGACGAGTTGGGTTCCTCGTATTCTGGCTTAGCAAGTTTCCGTTCAGCGAGTTCCCTGGGTATGGAATCAAGTCCTCCCTTTTTCCCTTGGCGATTAAGTTGGCTCAGGGCGCTCAATATCCTCTAGCCCCCATATTTTTGGGCCATGTCTATTCTCAATTGGATCAGCTTCATGGAGATGAAGCCGAAGATGATTCTTGTTATGTTATTACTTCTTCTCTTCATTGCGCCATTCTCCAGGTATTTATGTGGGAACGTTCCTCGGTTACTTTAGCAAAATGTAGGAATTTAAAGTTTGTAAAAGATAAGTTTCAGGGATATTCCCCCAGTGTTCAATGATGTAGTACCATCTCTTCCTTCCTTGGATCCTTTCATGAGACTCCAGGCTTTCTCCTATTGGTCATGAAGGAGTCCTCAGTTTGTAGTGCCCAACTCTCAAGGAGGGGTTTTTGCTTCTAGTGGCTATGCCGATTACTGGAGGAGGGTGCAAAAATCTTTTGTTGATTATGCTGGTACTGGGATAATAGAGAGAGTTCCCAACCCTGACATTTCTTCTGCCCCAACATCCAACAAACGTTTATCCCTACCTACTGCTGGTGTTGTTTCTTCCACTGTGAGAAGTAAAACAAGCTTCGTAGAGTGGCATGCTTCCAGGAGAGGTTGGGTTACTTATGCCCAGGATTTTCCAGAAACTTGCCCAAGATGTGATCTCGTAATTGGTTCTTCTACTGGGGTACCCATTAAGAAGGGGGCGGTAGAGGCCATAAGTACCAGTACTCCCATTGGCATGAGTAAGGGAAAAATAATTAAGCAGGAGAAATTGAAGGAGGCTGCAGTTGAAGAGAGTGTAAGGGGGACTGGCCCTAAGTCAAAAAAGAAGAAAACTGAAAAATCTCAGAAACAGTTGGTGCTTGCTGAGGAAAAAGAAGTTAAACAACCTTTGGTCATAAACAACAGAGACCTAGAGATCCTGAGAGAGAGAGAGAGAAGGGCAAGGCTTCTTTAATCTCTTTTTTTTTAGCTTGTTGTTCTCCCCCTTCTCTTTTTTTTTTTGAACTGATGGCGGTTGTCTTTTTTGCAGTCCAAGCGTAAGTTGGATCCTATGAAAGGTAGAAGCTCTTCCTCTGGTGAAGATGTGGTATGTTTTTTTTTTCGTGCCTTCTGCTGTTGGTTTTCATCTATTTGTGTTATGTACTTGTGATGTCTTTGTGCTTTTGTTGTTCATGTTGCCCCTTCTTCTTTGGGAGGCGCAAGGTTGGTGAGACTTTGGAAGGGGAAATGGTTGCAACTGCATCTCAGGCACAAAAGAGGAGATCCCCAGTAGTGGCGTTGCTGGGGAGGCTGGGCAGCCAATGTAAGGTGTCCAGGCCACCCAGGATCTTAAGGTTCCTAAGCTTCCTACGTCCTAGGGTCCCCAAACTGAGCAGACTCCTAGTCCTACAAGGACTGTGCTTCCTCAGACGGGGTTAAGTACAATGCCTTTGGGAGGCGCGTCTCCATCTGGGCAAACAGGTGAGCCTTATTCTTTTATAATATCGTTAATTATATTTCTTTTGCATCCCCTTCCTCTTTTTTTTTTTTTTTTTTAGTTCTTTCTTTCTTTCCTTTCTCTTCCCAGGCCACGTCATTGCGAGATCTGTCTCTGGTGCTGCTTCTTCTTTAGAATCAGGGGATTCTGAAGGTGGGTATTGATTGTCTTTGCTACGTTTCCCCTCTCTTTCTACCCTTTTCTTGTATTCTTGTTATGGCGAAGCCCCTTGTATCCCTACCTTCTTTTAGTCATTTTGCTGAGGCTTCCTCATCTTCTCTTCAACTTGCCATGTGTTCTTTCTCAAAGTCCTTCAAGAAGTCAGAGGATCAAGAGGAGGAAACTCCGCCCCAAGAGACCGATACTGGTTTCTCTTTTACCCTTTTTTGCTCTTTATTTCTCTCTTCTTTTTTTTTTTAGAAGAAGGAGCTAAGTCTGTCCCTTTTTGGTGGAGTATCTGCGATCATTGGCCCAAGTACTATTCCAGAGGCAAGCTTCTAAGGGCATTGATGCTAAGATTGCTGCTGTTGAGGAAGCTTTAGCTCATGCCCACAAGACTTTGCAAGATTTGAAGATTAAAAGGCAAAGGGTTCTTTCTTCTTCGGCTGTCCCTGCTCTCTCCTCCGACGGCTCCTTGCTGGCTGGCCTCATCTCTTAGCTTTTCTTTTTTTTTTTTTAGCTGGTTTGGATGAAGAATTTGGGGTTGTATAAGTTTTCTTTGTTTGAACATTGCTTCTGGCTTTTTAGACCTGTACTTGTGCTTTGAGACTGCTTCCATGTAGTTGTGCTTCAGGATTGCTTCTAAGTATTTATGTTTCAAAATTGCTTCTAATTTTTTTTTTTTTTTTGATGGCATGTGGATCTTCTTTTCCTTTTGTCATTCTCTTTTTTTTTTTTCTTGTACTAAGTCCTGGTCCATGATTCCCACAAGTTTTTTGCTGCAGGTTATAGCTAGGTACCCACCCCTTTTCTTCTTAATTGCGCGAGTACTGAACTGGGTACATTGGGCGATGTATATATTTTTTTCCCAGCTCATGAACTTGGCAGGTTTTTTTTTTTTTTTTTTTTTTTTAATCAAGTACTGGGCTAGGTATCCTCAGTACATGCCTGAGATCCTAGACCATGTATTTGAAACTTAACTGTTTTGTAGTTTATCTGTGGGTTGATCTTGGGTCCTGTATCAAAAAGATTTCCCCAAGTATCCTCCCTTTGTTTGGGCAAGTACTAAATTGGGTACATTTGGGCGATATATATTTTTTGTCTCAGCTCATGAACTTGGCAGGGTTTTTTTTTTTTTTTTTTTTTTAATTTTTTAATTTTTAATTTTTTTTTATCAAGTATTGGGCTAGGCATCCTCAGTACATGCCTGAGATCCTAGACCATGTATTTGAAACTTAACTGTTTTGTAGTTATCTGTGGGGTGATCCTGGGTCCTGTATAAAAAAGATTTCCCCAAGTATCCTCCCCTGATTCCATCTGTGTTAGGACTTTTGTAATACTTAAGATTTAATAGCTGAGAAATAAGAAGAAACTTCATTGAATTTAAAACATAAATGTCATTCAAGGAACACAGCAAATCTAACAAAGATAGTAAGGATCATAGAGTGTCCTTCTACCATGAGTCCCTGAACAAAATTACTTAAACGATAATATAAAAGAAAGAAACACTTAGCAGGTTGGAGAGTCTGGGAGAAAGGATTTCAGTGTACTGAGACCTCTCACTTCTCATGCGTAGTATTGTTTTAGCCATTTCCCATTTATGGGTTCTGTCAGGATTGTCCCATCTTCTTTTGTAAGGTAGTAATACCCACTATCATGGGCCTCCCTGATGATGTAGGGTCCTTCCCACTTTGGGGCAAATTTAGAGGGTCCCGGTAGGTTTCTTCTCACATGCTCTGCTGTCCTTAGTACCAGCTGCCCTTTAGTGAAAGTTCTTGGGCGTACTGCTTGTGCATATGCTCTAGTCATTCTTTACTGGTACCTCTAGCTTCTTCTCTTAGCTAGCTCCCTTTCTTCCTTTACCCTTTCCAGATTTGCTATTCTCCTTTCATTGTTTGTGTCCTCGGTGTCCTAACTTTCTTCAAGTACTACTCTTGGTGTGGGAACAATTAATTCTACTAGGCTGATGGCTTCTGTCCCATAGACCAGGAAGAATGGTGAGAATCCCGTGGCTGTCTTCACAGAGCTCCTGCATGCCCAACGTACATCTGCCAGGTGGTCACTCCATTTTCCTCCATACTATTGCTTCATTTTTTTAAGGATCTTCAATATCACCGTATTAGTGGTCTCTGCCTGGCCATTTCCTTGTGGGTAGTACAGTGTAGACCTTCCATGCTTGATGTAGTAAGCTTCAGTCAACCCCTTCATGTCTTTATTTATGAATGGGGTTCCATTGTCACTGATCAACCTCTTGGGAATCTCAAACCTTGTAATGATATGGCCTCGAATGAAGTTTGCTACAGCTGCTCCAGTGGCCTTTTTCAAGGGGATGGCCTCTACCCACTTTGTAAAGTACTCAGTAGCTACCAAGATCCATATGTAACCACTGGATAGGGGATTTATAGGCCCTAAGGGATCAAGCCCCCAAGTGTGGAAAGGCCATGGAATTGTCATATCTTGTAATGTATTTGGGTGAGTATGGATTGCATCTCCGATGAATTGACATGTGTGGCAGGCTTTGACTAACTCCTCAGAGTCCTTTTTCATTGTTGGCCAGTAGTATCCTAACAGTAGTAGCTGTTTATAGAGTCTCTTTTTTCCTGGGTGACTTCCACAATCACCAGAATAGACTTCTCTGACTACTTCTCTGGCTTCCCTTGGCCCCAGGCATCTTAGGGGATCCCCACTGTATCCCCTTTTGAATAGGATCCTGTTTTGCAAGAAGTACCTGACTGCTAGCCTCTTGAGCTGATGGGCCAGTGCCCTGTTAGTTGGTAGGATCCCTTGAGCCAAGTATTCCATGAAAGGAGTCCTCCAGTCTTCTATAATAAATACAGCATAGCTTTCTTCTTTGTCCACCGAGGATTGACATTTTTGACATTTCTCCTGTATAGTTGCTACCTCTTTGTTCATATTTGTCCAGTAGTATCCCATGCGCTGCATTCTCCTATATAGGCTGATCTTTTCTAAGATCCCGCAGACTTGGGTATGTAACTCTTCGAACTTTACTTTCCCTTCTTTCTCATTGATGCATCTAGATAGGATCCATCTAGGCAATCTCCTGTATAGTTCTCCTTCTATTAGAGTGTAGTCCTTCAGTTTCTTGACATTCCCTCTAGATCCTGTTTCTTTCATTTTTTTCTTTCACTTTGCTCCTTCAGTCCCACTGCCTGGACTCTCCGGGGGATATCCTTTAGAGGATCTTTAAGATGGAATGCTCCTATCTTCCTATTCTGACCAGAGTGTCTTTTTCCTTGAATGGTACCTGTGATCCCAAGGTGGCAAGTGCATCTGCGAACCTATTTTCACTTCTCTGGGTGTACTCTATGCTGAAGGTTAGGAATTCCTGCTCCAGCCTCTGTACCCAAGTTCTGTAGGCTGCTAAAGTTTGCTCCCTTAGCGCAAAGTTACCTTTCACCTGAGAGACCACAAGATTGGAATCTCTCAGCACTCACATGTGTTTTACCCCTATACTAAATGCTATAGTTAGTTCGGTCAAATATGCCTCATACTTAGCTGCATTATTGGAACAGGAGAACCCAAGCTTGAAAGACAGAGGTATGGTGTCCCTATCCTCACAACTTAGTACAACTCCTACTCCGTTTGAGGTTGCTGTAGCTGACCCATCGAATCTCATTATCCATTTCTTTCCTCAGATTTCTATTACTGCTACCTCACCTAGAATCTCTTCACTTAGTGAGGTTTCCTCATTTCCTGGGAACTGTGCCAAGAGGTCAACTATGGCTTGACTTTTGATAGCCTTGGGGGTCCTAAGGCCTATGTCGTATTGAGAAAGCAGGACCAGCCACTGTGCTATTCTTCCTGTTATGAGGGGCTGATGCAGGAGTGCTTTTATGGGGTGTGACTTAGTCACTAGAAGGATTTAGTGAGTTGAGAAATACCTCTTCAGCCTCTGGGATGTGTAAATGACCACTAGGCCGGCCTTTTCTATCTTGGGATACCTGGTCTCGGCATCCTTGAGTGTTCTGCTTACATAGTAAACAGGTTGCCCATTCCCATCATCATCTTCTTGCACCAGCAGGGCTCCTATTGCTTGGGCATTTGATGCCAAGTACAATAACAGGGGTCGTCCACATACTGGTGCCTGGAGAATGGGTAGATAATTCATAATCTGTTCGATCCTTTGGAAGGCTTCCTTTTGTTTCGCTCCCCAGGTGAACTCAGTTCCTTTCTTTAATAGCTTGGATAAGCCCCTTGTGACTGAAGTCAGTCCTGACACAAATCTCCTGATGTAGGAGACCCTTCCTAAGAAGCTTTTGAACTCCTTCACTGTTGTTGGTCTTTTCATAGTGGCAATGGCTGCAACTTTGGCTGGGTCCACACTTATACCTCTGTGATGTACCAGGAACCCGAGGAATTTTCTCGAAGATACTCCAAAGGCACATTTCATAGGGTTCATGCGTAGTTTGTATTCGCTGCACCTTTTGAAAACTTGCTCAAGTACCTGGAGGTGTCCTGTCCTAGTTTTTGACTTGACCACAATATCATCCACATAATCCTCCATCTCCTTATGCATCATGTCGTGGAAGATAGCTGTCATGGTTCGCTGGTACATGGCTCCAGCATTTTTGAGGCCAAAGGGCATCACAATGTAATAAAAATTCCTAATTGGGGTCCTGAATGCTGTTTTGTCAGCATCCTTGGCAGCCATGCGGATTTGGTTGTACCCACTATACCTATCCATGAATGAGAATATAGAACTTCCCACATCTGAGTCCACAATGTGGTCAATATTAGGCAGGGGGAACTCATCTTTTGGACATGCCTTGTTTAGATTGCGGAAGTCCACACAGCAGCGAATTTGGCCATTCTTTTTCTTCACAGGTACTATGTTGGAAAGTCATTTGGGATGTTGAATGGGCTTGATAAAACCAGCTGCCAGCAACTTCTTGACCTCTTGGGTTATCTGGGCTTCTACATCAGTGTGAAAGATTCTAACTGGTTAGACTACTGGTTTGACTCCTAGGTCTACGTTGAGAGCATGGGCCACCAGCCTAGGATCCAGGCCAAGCATCTCGTCGTAGGTCCATGCGAACACATCCATGTATTCTTTGAGTAAGGCTACCAGTGGCTCCCTTTCTTGTGCTGTCAACTGGTTACTGATTGAAATAGGCTTCTGGGCTCCTAACTCAGCTGCCAAGTTTATTTCTTCCAATTCTTCCTCAGGCTGGATTTGAGTTTCTTTAACTAGTTCCTCTAGGACTTCCTCTTGAGCTACCATACATTCTGGTGGTCCGGGACCCTCCTGCACGATGCACTCAGGCCCCGCGCACCTTCACAAGCGGTAAATTAATCTTCCCCCAGGTTCCCGCACTACTACACATTCCCGAGATCCTGAGGTACTGGGCTCCTTCTTTTGCCTTTTTCTCTTCAGGAGGTCTCTTAAGTCATGGGTACCTCCTCCCTCTTCTTTCTCCAAGATAGGTGCTCCTGGGGTCCCTGGCATGGGACTCTCATCGTCGGGTTCTAACTCATCATAGAACATTGTTTCTACAAAGTTTACTTCTCCTTGGCTGAAAGGGTTATGGTTGGCAGGGATCTTTACAGGCCTCCCGTTCAATCTCCCCTTAACACACTGATGGTATGTGGATGGTATAAGGCAGTGTTTATGGAGCCATGGCTGTCCTAGCAGTACATGGTAGGACACGTCTGAGTTGATTACATGAAATCTAATCAAGGCTACTATTGGCCTCACTCTTAGGGCCAGCTGTATATATCCCTCAATTGATTCTGCTGATCCTCCAAATCCAGTTATTTCTATGGGAGCTCCTAGGATCCTTCTTCCTGTTAGGCCTACGGCTTCCAAGGTACTCTGGGCTATGAAGTTGAGTGATGCCCCTGTGTCCACTAGTGCTCTTCTAATTTGGACACCGTTTATGGTGGCCATCAGATAAAGGGGTCTTCGGTGGTCTGGATGCTCAACCTCCATGTCTTCATCAATGAAAGTTATGGCATTGGTTGTCTCTAGGAAAGCTTGACTAGCATGTGATTCTGCTGTGAAATACTCCATTCCTGAATCTGCTGCTATAGTCATGAGAGACTCCATGGCCACCCTTCTTACTTCTGGTCCAAATCCCAAATGATTGAATAGTGATCTGAACTTGGGATTCTTCTGAAAGGTCCTGACTGTGTTAGGGTGGAAGGATACTCCTGGCTCTTCTGCTTCGGCTGGGTTCCCATGGATTACTACAGCTATCATCCCCTTTCCTTTGTGGTTGGGCAAGGGGTTCCTTTGTACTTCTAGCTCCTTCTGGGTGAGCTCTAGGGTTCCTTCTCTTAGCTTCCTGTGAAAGAGCCTGTAGAGGGTCTAGCAATCCTTGGTGGAATGCTTAACATAATTATGAATCCTGCAAAACAAAGGATTTTTCCTTTCTTCCTCGGTTGGTGGCCTGGACACAGTGAATGGCCTAACCGCTCCATCCCCGATCCATTTGTCTAGGACATGGTTTAATTCTTCTACGGTACATGGAATCACCGGTGGTTCCTCGAACATTTTTCCGTCAGGCCTTTTCCTTTTTTCTCCCAGAGATGCTGTCATGGCTTGGGATGCTGGCGTCCTCTTTGCCTTCATAGTTTATGCTGTCCTTCTTGTTCTTTGCAACAGGTCAGCGAACTGCGTGATACATAAATTTTCGAGGTTGAGCCTATAATCGAAAAGCATGTTAGATACGCAAGTCTCTATGAGCTCTTTCTCTTCATCGTCCCCATAACAATCTAGGGACACATCTTCAAATCTTTTGATGAACTGGACGGGATCCTTTCCAGGCCTCTGCCGTACCATCTAAAGGCTCTGGAAAGTGACCTTGTCCTTACCAGGGTAATATTTTGCACAAAATCTCTCCATCATCTCGTCCGAGGTCCTAATGGTCGACCCAGGTCTTAGTGTGGTGTACCAAGTGTATGCCCTGTCTACTAAGGACTTAGCAAACTCTCTTAGGCATAGCTCTCAGTGTCCTGCGTAGGGGCCCATAGTGTGGACAAACCTACTCATGTGCTTTATTGCGCTTCCATTCCTTCCATCAAAAGGATGGAACTTTGGTGGCTTATATCCCTTGGGATATGGCTTACCAAGAAGCTTTGGTGGGAATGGGAGATCCCAAGAAAATTGCTTGGGGATCCCAGAAAGTTTTTCCCTTTCTTGGTCTAGGAGGGCACTAACATTTACCAGTGTTAGGTATTGGGGGTTAGTTCCTCCTCCCACTGTTGACCTTCCCTCTGGCTGGGTTCTATCTTGGTTGCCCACTTGGGGGGCATTGTCTCTGACCTCTTGTGTCTTGCCTTCTTTGAGAAGGCGGACTTCTTGTTGCAAGTCTTTCAACATTGCAGTCATTTGAGCCATGGGGTCTGGCTCCTGCCTTGCATTTCTTTGTTCTGACACGGCCTCCTATTCTGTTAGAGGCATCTCGCCTCTTTTCTTGGAGGCCACTTCATTTTCTCCCACGGGCTCAGAGGCAGTGGGTGGCACATTAGCACCTTTACTGTTCCTTGGTCTTGGAGGCATGCTCTGCGAAGGGATTGCTTTTTCCCTTTTCTTTACCCAGTCCCCAGCGGAGTTGCCAAAATGTGAGAGTGACTTTTTCTTCTCACTTTAGTGGCCCAAGGATCTTGGGCCAAAGAAATATTTTGGTGGATTGGGCTTGGTTCACCGTAGCTAAGAGGGCTGTTTAAGAACCGAGTGGTGCGCAAAAACAAACTTCCTACAATACAAATAACTAACAAGCAAAGATATATGTATTGAATGACTTTTCAATAGTAAAGAAATGCACAGTAAAATGAAATATAATATAAGAACAGGTTAGGGATCCTCGAAGTAGTGAGGTGCATTTTATTAATTTTCTTTAGTTATGATTGCAATGCTCACTAAGACGTGATGCGAGGTTCAACTAAGTTAAAAAACTATAGCCTTTGATAGCTATTTAAGCTTCAAGACTTGCAAAGTTTGAATTTGTTGAATCCGAGCATGTGCTATAGTGGCTGTCTCTGGGATACCGGGAACGGTTCCTCTGTTTTCTTTCAATTTTACAGAGCTCTTTTCTAGTTCTATAAAACTCCAATAAAATGGCCGTGAATGGCTGAGTTTTCTAATCAATGATGAATCTTTTTCTCTGAATCTCAATGCCTTTCAGCATGGACCCCTTCCTCCTTTTATAGCACAACTTCGAGCTCCGAGGTACTAACGATTTCTCCCTTTTGCCCCTTAGAGTTCGTGCCATGCCAGGTTGCTCAGGGTCATGTTGTTTCCTTTTTCTCTTATAGTTTCTTGCTTTTGGTCCGACCAAGTGAATGTCCCTCAGCTAGTTTTCTATTCCCAGACTTCTCCGTTGGCTGGTCTGAAGCTATTTGGCTTTTCTTCTCAGTGCTCCAGCTTTTTCAGTATACTCTTCCTTGTCACTTTCTCCAAATGGTTGGAACCAGGCTTCTGCGTTTTGCTTCGTACCTCCTGGCTCCACTGCATATCTGGAGCATGAAACTCGCATGCCTTTTGTCTTTTTTATCTCTCTTTGAATTTGCTTCAATCTTACTTCGCGTGTCCAGGGATCTCCTGACTCTGGTGGCTTCTGGGATCCTAATCCAGTTCTTCTTACTGGGCTTTCTTTGGTTTGTTGGTTCTGCCTGGTTTCGTGGGTCTCTGGATTCCAATCCTCTGGGCCTCTTGCCCTTTTTCTTCTTTCTTTTCTCTTTTCTTTATTGTGTGAGCCCAGCCTTCCCTTTTCTCTCTTAGTTTTATTATTTATCTATTTTGTGTGTGAAATGAGCCCAAAGTTTTACTTCTTTGGGCCTTAGTCTGTGACCAATTAATTTTGGACCTCAACAACTTCTTTTCATATACTTCTTTTGTTTTGTCTTCTAACATGTAAAATGATCCCGTGCATTACTTGGGTTAAACATTAGTATGATATAATATGAGGAGATTCAATTGCGAATCGAGAAAACAAAATGATAGAAGTAGAAGTTCAAAGCATACAATTCAAATTAAACAAGAAAGGAAAAGGAAAAAATATATGTAATCCTAAAATAATTTGGGAGATTACTTGTAAATTCTCAATGATAGAGGTACAAATAATCTAGTGTAAAAATAAAAGGGAAAATTAGATAAAGTTATGTGCCAAAAACACATTATGTAACACAAGAAATTTTATATAAAAAAATTAAAAAACTATTTAGTATAGATGATTTTTCTAGTTTTTATAAAATTTTTGATCATTTTAAACTTTTGTAGAAAAAATTGTTGAGCTTTTTATGTTAACTAATACAAAAAGTGCTAAATAATTAATACTGCATATTTTGGTATATGCTTATATTTTTTATTTTAAAATTTTATGAAACTGTCTTTTTATTTTTTAAAAATGATCTACCAATTTTTTTTTTCTTCATGTTTTTAGATATTTTTGTTTATTTTTTTTAATAATTTCAATTATTTTTCATGTTTTATAGATATTTATATTGAATATACATAATTTTTATTTAAAATTTTATTAATATATAGTTCATTTGGTAACTCAATATCGGTTGACCCATTGACCCAAAGCTTATAATAGGTCAAGCGGTTAAGTTATGGTTTGATTATAATAACTACGACATTCTCTCTCTCTCTCTCTCTCTCTCTCTCTCTCTCTCTCTCTCTCTCCTTTTAGTATGTACTAACATAATTTACTCTACGGGAAACTCTATTATAGAAATTTCAAAGAGCTTAAAAGTAGTACTCCATTAGTATTCTAATTCCAAAATTTTCAAAAATATAGATAAATTTTAGTTATTTATTTTAAATCATTATAATAATCTATTATGATTTTTAGCTTTTACAAATATGCAATCATACACCAATATGCTTTTCCGCAAAGTTTTTAAGTAGTTTTTTCCCTTTCATCTTTCTTTCTATTTTATTTTTTTTTTATTTTAGTTATATAATTGAAATATGTACTTTATTTTACTTATAATTATTTATTTACCCAGTTTGATCATGTGATACTAATTAGTAATGTCTTTCATCCATTAAGAATCATGTTATTTAGTGGCATGATATTCTCTTCTTTAACAAGAGAACCATAACTTAAATCTTCCTTTCTCCATTGTTATAATTATTTAATTAATATATAATAAAGCTTTCTTTGATTATAAAATTTGTAAATGTTATATAATAAAATGTGTAGTATCTCTCATTTCATTTTTTTTAACCCACTCCTCACTTCTCTCTTTCATGCCCTTGGTGTCTTCCCTTCTCAACCCACCAGGCTCTCTCTTTCATCACCATGGCTCATACTTTTTCCAAATTCCATATCAATAAATCTGGAATTACAAGTTAAGTTACAACTTTTGTCAAAACTATCTTACATGGATAAATATGAGTAGTCGAGAAAAGGTTATAAATTTATATAAAAGTGAGAAACAGTCAGTCATAATTTATTATATAAAATAGTTGTGACAAAGTGTGGCAAAGTTTGTGTTCTTAGCACCACCCATTTTAGATAGAAATGCTATCCAGTAATTTTTTTCCCGGAAAATGCCTGTATCTGCCAACCTGAGCTATGTCATCGCTGGTACGTAATAAAGCAGTTCTGTGTGGAAATCAGCAATAAAGACGTGAGGCGTTTTTGATAACCCATTTACTCTGGTGCTGCAAGAAAACGTGTGTTCTTTTTCTCTATTTTTTTGCTTGCAACCAAATTGGACCATAGTGGCATTTTGTTTTGTGTTTTCAATTAAACGAACTTGCTTAAGCTGAAAACATTGTACCTAAGCACCTAATTAAGAAGACGAAGAATTATTTTATGAGTCCAGGCATCATGAATGGGATTGAAAGTTCAATATGGATATGAAACCCCGTTGAACGTTTAGACTCCCAAATACAAATTACCAATTCAAGCTTAATATCAAACAAGTAATGTGCGGAATATGATAACAAGCTTATAATAGAATTGATAAAACAATCTAAGCCAAATATAAACACATCTACAGCAGTAAATATAAGGCAAAGATAAAGGAAAGAGAGATGCAAACACACGGACAATACACGATGTGTTATCAAAGAGGAAACCGAAGTCTTCGGCGTAAAACCTCTCCGCCGCCCTCCAAGCGGTGATAAAATCCACTAAAGAATATAGTTGGGATACATGAACAACAGAAGACCCTCCAAGCCTAATCTACCAAAGTATCTAAGCCCTCCAAGCTTCTTGCTCTAACAAGGTTACGCCGAACTTATTTCTTCTTTAGCTTGCCGAATTCCGCTACTTGACCATAGCATCAACCAATGTATATTGGTTCCTTTCCAAACTGCTTCCCTAAGCACCAAATGGACCTTCTCACAGACGTGGGTGTGGTGAGATAAGGGTTTGGTAAATGACCTCTCAAAGGTATGGCAATGGAGAGGAAGAGAGTAGAGAAATTTGTAGAGTCTCTTTAGATGAAGATTGGGGATGAGGCAATCTTGTTTTTCTCTAGGGTTTTCTCTTACAAAATTCTCTCTGGAAGTTTTTACAATATGATGGGTATAAGGGTGTCTATATAGTAGGGTGAGAAGGGAATGCAAAACGTCAGTTTTTGCCAAACAGGGTAAGTTGGTGACTTGGTCTCACGGCTTGTCCAAGTCGCGGGTTCAAGTCGTGACGTAATGGCCTGGCCAGACTGGAACTTTTGTCCTGTAGCGTGACAGCTGGCGCGATTCTTCAGCTTCCCAGTGTGCCTCTCACGTGTCAGCTTTTGCGGCTTGCCAGTTGCGATCCACCCGCGAGCTCTAGTCGCGAGCCTCTGTTTTTCTTGCACACTCTTAAGCTTTTCTTCACATCTTCTCACACACTACCCTTACAATTTTTCCACCTAAATACAGGGTTGCTAAATGCTAAATTACAAGCAAATTGGTCACGGAATAAAGCAAATTAAATGGTTGATTAAATTCAACCTTACAATCTCTCCCTTTGGCTATTCCGTGACAAAACCCTACAACAGACTCTAGACTTAAACGTGAGTAGGGAACAGTTGGAAAACTCACTCATACCTAACTCTAGATTCTGTAAAGCTCTTGAACATATGAATAAGTAAGTCCTGAAACACAATAATATAGCAATATCATTGTATGCAGAAAACTTAATATGCATATGGAGCAAAATAAGCATGATCAAGCAAATATGAACATAAGCATAAAAGTAATAATTCATGGCAAGATCAACACCAGTAGTCACTTAAGCAAAAGTGATTACTACGTTCATTCACACAAGGAATGAACATCTGGACATGCATAAATGATAAAGTCAATTGAAGAGTATCATTTGCAAGTCCAACACTCAACCAATGCATACAAACATATATGCATCTAGGAAAAATCCTACACGGGCACAAGAGTGTTGTACTTAAGATAATGCAAGGCATTAACAAGTACCAAAACACAAAGCACAAAGGCTGCATATGCAAAGATTTGCAAATACATGGCACAAACCATACAAGCCTACAAACAGTGCATAAGAACAAGACATAACCCTCAAAGCTTACAAAAGCATCAATGGGTACAAAACAACAATCAAACAGTGCTTAAAGCTGAATAACATCATACTATATAAGTAAACACCAAAGATTCACAAGTGTATCAAACTTAAAAAACAAATATTTAAAACAGACTAAAAACCAGTGTATCAAACTTAAAACACAAATATTTAAACTCCCCCTCAAAATGAGCACTCCCCCTCAAGAGCTGCCCCAAAAGATCTCCCCATTTTTGACCGGAATGGCCAAAGGGTCAATGATCCTAGCTAGTATGAATGTTGTCAAACTTGGTAGAGAATACATCTAGCTGGTCCTACATTGCTGTCATCCTCTCTGTCTGTTGATTCTGAACATCGCGGATTGTATCAAGTCTCTCCAGGATGATCTGAAGGATATCAGGAGGTACAGGTGATGAGGTAGAAGGTCTGCTCCTCTTGACTCTTACTCTAGGTGTGAAAACTGGTCCTGCCCCTTCTGCTTCAGTCTCCATAGGATCACCTTCTTCATGGAAACCCTCATCTTCTTCACCTGGAAGACGACTCTGTATCCGTACTAGAGTAAATTTGTTGATGGCTGATAGAGGAGGCATGGGACTGATATCTTGTGGGATTACAACACCCTTTTCTTTGAAAATTCTCATGAGAAGACTTGGAAACACCAGCTTGGGCCTCGAGGTGGTTTTAGTTTCATCCATTATAGTATCAAAGATGTGGGAACTGATGTCAATAAAGGTGTTTTCCTTAAGATCTATAAGAAAGATGGCTCTAGCATTCGTCAATGTAGTCATCTTCCTTATAGGGTACAGATTGTACATCATTATTGTTGTTAAACACCTCATGTCTTTAGGAAAGTCAGCAATGTTGAGACATCTCTTTTCTAAAACTCCACCAATCTTTTTCTGGACAGTTTCTAGAGAGACCATTCTGTCCTTGTAGTTCGTGAATTCATAATCTTCTAACCCCTCCAGTCCTAAAACCTTATCAATGTCATGAGCATCTAAGGTAAACTCCTTTTTCCTCACCCAACAACTCAACTCCTCCTCCCTTATCACAACATTGGCATAGAATTCTTTGATTAGTGGTTCACACACTAGAGGTAAGTCACCCAGAAGTTTCTCCCAGCCTCTCCCTTCAAAGCATTTTGGAATGAATGTGTCCCTCAAGTCATGTAAATCCACAAATCTCTCATGGATAATTGTTCCTTTTATGAAGGAATCTCTGTATCTCTCAAAATGCTTAACTGATCTAAACAGGTTGCTGTCCATTTTCAATCTTTTATCAGCCTTCTTAGCAGGAGTCTTCTTCTTAGAGGATGTGGAAGCCATCTGTAAACACTCAGAAAAGTCCACAACAAGGGCACAACACAATATGTGGAAGTATACTCAAATTAGTAACCATGTAGTTATAAGGAAGAACAGAGTGTTGGGCAAAAACACAAACCAAGAATAGTTGATAACAAAGAAAAAGACATAACATGGTAATCACAGATTAGCCAAGTTCAGCCTGAAAAGATGAAACTTTCATACAGACAGATGAAAGCAACTGTCACTGAAACTTAACCAAATGAACATGGAATGTGCAAGAAAATCCTTAGAGGCAGGGTCACACTCAAGATGTGAAAATATACACTCAGAACTGATTGAACCACATAAACATAAGGTCATACACATGGCAAACTCAAATTTTATTTAGGGAAACATCACAGAGAAACCAACAACCATATACCCAATGGGTATAACCATTCAAATATCGAATTTCAAGCATGAAAACCCATGAATGAGAAGGTGAAAATATGAAACCCCATAATAGAGCAAACCTAAGAACTAAGCATTACCAAGAGGGAACAACCCAAACCATCAAAACAACATTTTTAAGCATAAATGATTAGAATACCCAAATAGCAATCCGAACAGTAAAACACATAGATTCAAGAATGTTTTACATAAAACATGAAATTGGAGTGAAGAACAAGAGAGCCCATACCTTTTTCTTGAAGATTTATGCAGAAATGAAGGATTTTTCAGTGAGAATCGAAAGCTTTGAGAGAGAGAGTGAAGAAGACAATGAACAGTCACTGAAAATCAAGGGAAAACTGAAAAGCAATTTCAAAAACTGTCTTCAAAAACGCAAAACACGCGTTTTACGCGACTCAACCAAGTCGCCAGTAAGTCGCCAGGGCAAGCCGCGAATTACTGTGAAGGTAAGATTCTAGAAAAATCTTCTAAGTGTTTTTCGTGACTGGAAGGTTTAGCCGCGAAGGAGTAGCGAGTTGAGCCGCGAAAATCTCTGAGTAACCCTCGCGATTGTTCAGTCCACCCGCGAACAAGCCGCCAAAATGAGCCGCGAAAAGAGCAAAAACTCAAATTTTTCAAAATATTTCTAAGTCTTTTTCGCGACTAGAATACTGACTCGCTAGTAAGTTGCGAAAAATCTCTGATTGAACTCGCGACTGGGGTTTGCGACTGTGTCAACCCGTGACTTAGTCGCCAAAACAGGGCAACACAATTTTTGAAAACAATTTTGCATTTTTGTGAGAACAAAGTACTTTCTAAAAACAAAACAAAAAACTCAAAAATCTTTTTGTGTTTAACCAACAAAGATTGAGCATGTGAAAGCACATTTAATCAAGTACAATCACACAAATGAATATGGCATTCATTGAACATAAACTTGTGTGTTGTGTGTGGATATCAAAAATGAGATAGTCTTTAGTCCAATGTGAAGCTTCAATGATCAATTCAATCAAGGCATACACAACTAGCACTAGATAATGTGACCTATCTCAATTATAGAAGCATGCATACATGACCTCCCACAAGAACTTGATAGCAACTCTTTGAAACTTTTCATTTGGCTCCATATTCAACATATCATTTGCCATTTTTGAGCAAAGAAACTCTCATTGAGAGATAGATGCCTGCAATTTTTGATATTTCAATTGATGAGTTAGCCTTTGGCTTTTTGAGCATCATACATTTTATTATGGTCGTTTCCCCTTTTTCCTAGTCAAATACTAGTATGTGCGACAGGCTTTTGCAGCTCTATATCTCTTTTCATTTTGAGATTTACATTTAGAGAGCTCTTTAAAAACATAAAAATAAAAGGTGGGAAGATATATAGGCATGAGTCTATACATGTCTCAAGATCAACAAAACCATTCACTAATCATTCATGACAAGGTTGAAGATCTATTTACAACAATCGCATAGATTTCAGAATTCCTTTCACAATGATATGAGTACAAGAGAGACAAGCTAAGCTCGTTAAATGCACAAAGCCATTAGTACAAAGGTACAAGGCTAAACTTGCTTTGAGACAAAACTCAACAAAGTGATCAAACTTTTTGGATTTTCAAATTTTTATGTGTTTTTGGATTTTTGACACAAAAGCAGTAGAAGAATGATTAAAAACAAGAAAATGAAAAAGCTTTTTGAACACAAACAAACCAGAAATTAAACAAATACTCAAAAACACAGCGCAAATAACCAATCATATCCACAAGGCATAGGAAGAATTGATGCATGGACATGTTATAATGCTTATGCATGAGTACCCTTTGTCACCCACACGTCACGTACGTTTGGGGTGATATCCTTGACGGATCGGGTACGAGAGTTAGGACTTTCAAACCTCCTGTTGAAGCTCTCCAAGTAAGTGGTGAAGGCACTGATCATCTTTATCACGTCCGTCATTCCTGGATCATTGTTTTGACTTCTTGGTTTCTCACCACCCCAAGACCTCTTGTCATTCCTTGTTCCTCGTGACCTAGGTGCGCTTGCATTTTTGTCTGCTCTCAGCTTTTGACAGTTGGGTCTAGTATGCCCTTGCAGTCCGCAATAGTGACACACATACTTAGTTCTAGGACCCCATTGTGGTCTTGAGAGAGATCTTGCTCTGGTTTCGTGTCTACTCATAGATTGATTTCGGGGCTTATTCACCATCCGTTGCTCACTCACATTCTTCTTCTCTGCCTTAACATTCTCAGGGATGGTTTCTTCTATAGTAGGCTCTGTGGCCTTCACAAATTTCACTTCTTTGGTAGCTTTGGTTGACAAGCTACTTCCTCTGGTATACCCCAATCCGGACTTATCTGAGAAATGTTTTTGAGACGAGATTACATCTTCCAGCTTTCTGGAGGAGACCCTTTTAATCTTGGCTTGCGCTTGCACCATCTCTTGCTCAAGGAATCTTACTTTGGTGTAAGCTTCCGATAACTCTCCATTTAGTGTCTCAATCTCACATTTAGCCTCTTTATATCTAGCCAGTAGACTTTTGTAGTCCTCTTCAGCCCTTTTCATCTTCTTTACAGCTGCCTTTGCAACCCTTGCATACTCACCTGATTTTTCAAGGAGTAAAGTGTAATTCTCTTGAATACTCAATGTACCTTCATCCTCTTCAGCGTCCGATTCTTCAACAACTCCAATAGACTCCAAATCAGAATGTTCACCAAGCTCATTCACAAGTGTATCCAAGTCATCTGAGGACTCCACATGAGCAATGGTCATGAATGCGGAGAAATTTCCTTCTCCATCACAGCTCCCGTCAGAATCAGAATTTGATGAGTCCGAATCACTTAAAGTAGTGGCATAGGCCTTTCCCTTCGACTTCAAGTAGTTTGGACATTCCTTTTTAAAATGCTCATGCCCATTACATTCAAAACATGTAATTCCTTGTGAGGATTGGGAATCTTTACCATATTTTCTTCGGAAGTCTTTCTTCTCTTTTTCGGCACTCTAGAATTTTCTTTTGTCACCAAATTTTCCACTATTCTTGAGCTTTAGAAATTTTCGGAAGTTCTTTACAAGATACGCCACATCTTTATCTAATGTTTCCTCTTCCGAAGATTCATGAGACACTATCCTCTCATCAATTGTCTTAAGAGCAAGGGATCTGCTCTTCTTCGCTGAAGGAAGAGACAACTCATATGTCTATAGAGAACCAACCAGCTCTTGAACCTTGATTTCGTCAAGATCTTTGCTCTCTTTAATGCCTGTAACTTTGGCACGAAAACTTTCTGGTAGTGACCGAAGAATCTTTCTTACAACTTTAGACTCCTCCGTCTTTTCCCCCAAATTAAATTTTCTGATGACCACCTCGTTTAGCTTACTATAAAAAGAGTCAAAGGACTCATCCTCATCCATCTTTAGCTGCTCAAAGCGGGTGGTCAGCATCTGAAGTTTGGTGTCTTTCACCTTCTTGGTTCCTTCATAGGTCGTCTCCAGAATCTCTCATGCTTCCTTAGCAACAGTAATATGTGAAATCCTGTGAAATTCTTCTGGAGAGATACCACAGAAAATGGCATTCAATGCTTTACTGTTTGCATTAGCTGCCGCAAGAGTTGCCTTGTCCCAAGTGGATTTGGCATCCATTGGCTTTGTCCAACCTATATCAACTGCATCCCACACAGCCTCATCCATAGAACACAAAAATGCCCTCATTCGGACTTTCCAAAAAGCATAGTTATTACCATCAAAAAATGGTGGAGCAGTGAGAGATTGAGACCTATCCATCTCAACAAGGGGTCAAGGATCACACTTAGGTATTAACACTACAACAAGTGTACCCGCTCTGATATCAATTGAAAGTTCAATATGGGTATGAAACCCCTTTGAACGTTTAGACCCCCAGATACAAATTACCAATTCAAGCTTAATATCAAACAATTAATGTGTAGAATATGATAACAAACTTATAACAGAATTGATAAAACAATCTAAGCCAAATATAAACACATCCACAGTAGTAAATATAAGACAAAGATAAAGGAAAGAGAGATGCAAACACACGGACAACACATGATGTGTTATCGAAGAGGAAACCGAAGTCCTCGGCGTAAAACCTCTTCGCCGCCCTCCAAGCGGTGATAAAATCCACTAAAGAATATAGTTGGGATACATGAACAGTAGAAGACCCTCCAAACCTAATCTACCCAAGTACCTAAGCCCTCCAAGTTTCTTGCTCTAACGAGGTTACGCCGAACCTATTTCTTCTTTAGCTTGCCGGATTCCTCTACTTGACCATAGCATCAACCAATGTATATTGGTTCCTTTCCAAACTGCTTCCCCAAGCACCAAATGGACCTTCTCACAGACGTGGGTGTGGTGAGATAAGGGTTTGGTAAATGGCCTCTCAAGGGTATGACAATGGAGAGGAAGAGAGTAGAGAAATTTGTAGAGTCTCTTTAGATGAAGATTGGGGATGAGGCAATCTTGTTTTTCTCTAGGGTTTTCTCTCACAAAATTCTATTTGGAAGCTTTTACAATATGATGGGTATAAGGGTGTATATATAGTAGGGTGAGAAGGGAATGCAAAACATCAGTTTTTGCCAAACAGGGCAAGTTGGCGACTTGGTCTTGCGGCTTGTCCAAGTCGCGAGTTCAAGTCGCGACGTAACGGCCTGGCCAGACTGGAACTTTTGTCCTGTAGCGTGACAGCTGGCGCGACCCTTTAGCTTCCCAGTGTGCCTCTCACGTGTCAGCCTTTCGCGGCTTGCCAATCGCGATCCACCCGCAAGCTCTAGCCGCGAGCCTCTATTTTTCTTGCACACTCTTGAGCTTTTCTTCACATCTTCTCACACACTACCCTTACAATTTTCCTACCTAAATACAGGGTTGCTAAATGCTAAATTACAAGCAAATTGGTTACGGAATAAAGCCAATTAAATGGTTGATTAAATTCAACCTTACAGGGATGTCTCATATATCTCATCATTACATAGTTGTGTGAGAACTTCACTAACTAAACTATGAGACATTCCATTCCATGCACCAATACCTTCTCAACCGTTTGCTAGGAGACTGGGAGTCCATCATGATTTTTCCTGCACTTTCCTTTCTCTCTAGAACTTTTCCAATATTTTGACACCGATGGAATCACTCTTAGGAATTTCACCATTGGACCCACCCTAACATCTAGTGCTATTGTTAAATACTATTTCATTGGTTGATTTTTCCTGTCATGTTAATTTTCTCCAATGAAAGAATCTAGATTCGAATCCTTCAACCCACTTAGATTATTGTGATGAAAAAGATTGATTGATATTTCTTTGGTTGCAAATAACTTGAAAAATTATTTTTATCCAAGGGTAAAAGTTACAGAGGTTTCTTTTGTTTTAAAATTAAAAATTAAATTATTAGTAGAAAGGTTTAAAAAAAAGGAAATATACATACATATCAATAGGCACAACAAAAGTTTGCAATATTTTCTTGAGAACTTTATGAAATGAGTTTTTATTGTGCCCTTTACCAAAAGATTGACCCCAAAAAGAGCATTGCATTATTGCTCGAGATTTCAAGAAGCATGTTGAAATCTACAAATCTCTGTAGAGACAAGATTAAAACAATTTCCAATCAATCAAAAGGGTCTTTAAGTGAACATAAAACGTGGCTTTTAACTTGGAGCAATGGATTAGATGCATGGCTATGGATGCTTTAAACTCCGAATGTCCCTCTAAAAAGAAGTCCCCATTTCCGTGCAGACTGGGGAATTAGGACAAGTCAAGCACGATGGACCTAATTTGTTTAGCTATACTTGGAGCTTGTCTTACTCTGGTCTCCGGTAATCATCAATAAATACAACTGTAAGTGTAAGGTCTTTTTTTAGTTTTGCTAAGAAGACTACAAGTCAAGTCAAGTCAACTCACGAGTCAGCGGACCATTCAGCTAATGCGGATTGTCTATGTAGTTTCTTGAAAACAACCAGCATTCAGATTTGAATTTAATAATCCAAGTAGGAAAGCAGTTACAAACTCAAACATCAGCCACGTGTCTCCCTCGTTTGCCAGGCTTTTATCTTTATATATTTATATAATTAGTCTCTAACCCGTGCAATGCACGGCAGCACGGGAAAACTATTGATTATGAAAAAAGAAATAATAATAATGAATGAAGAATTTAAGCTATTACTTAAGAAGAAGAAGAAGAAAAAAAAAAAAAAAAAAAAAACAAGGAATGAAGAGTTTAAGCTTATCACTTATGCAATTTTTTTTTTTTTTTTTATACATTTCAATTAGACTTTAAACAATAATAATATGGTTATTACTTCTACTATTTTTGGGCTGAAATAAGGTTTTTTTTTTTTTTTTTTAACTTTTTTCTTGAATTAAAATAAAGTCATTTGTTTACTACTTTTTTTATGTCAGAATTTATTTATTGTTATTGTTAAGCTAAAATATTTAAAAATGATTATCTGATTATTTATTTTTTAAAAAAAAAATTTTATAAAATGATGTAATGACGCTTTTGTGAACAAAAAGGCATGTGATGGTGTCATAAATGTCATCACTCTCTCTCCCTGTTTCTCTCTCTCTTTGTTCTGCGTTCTTTCTACCTTCTCTCTTCCTCTCACTTCAGACTCCTCTGAGTCCTCTCACTTCAGACTCCTCTGAGTCTTTGACCTCTTTTTTTTTTTTTTTTTTTCTCATCTCTTTCTCTTACACTCTCTACTCTCTTCCTCTCACGGCTCACGGTGAAGCCTCTCTCTTCTCAAGATCGGCTTTAGGTAGGTGGGCTTTAGATCGGTGTGGGTGGCTCTAGATAGGAGTGGGTGGCTTCAGCTCGGCGTGGTGCCATGGGTGGCCGTGGGGGCGTGGGTAGCTGTGGGGTCGTGGGTAGCCATGGATGGCCATGGGTTTTGCTGTTAGTGGGTGTTTTTGGGTGGTTGGAATTCTAGAGGTGTTTTAATGGAGTTTCTGTGTGGATGGAATAAGGAGGAAGATGACGAAGAGGGAGATGGGATTTTTTTGGTTTTTTTTTTTTTTTTTTTTTGGAGAAACTTTTGGTTTGGGTTTGTGCTTTGGTTTTGTGCTCATGTTTATTGTTTTGGTTTGGTTTTGGATTGTGCTACGCTTGTGATATAGAGGAAGATGAGAGGAGAAAGAGTTGATCGAGTTTTTATAAGGAAGCAGGACTATTGGGGAGAAATAGTTATTAAAATCAGAATTTTTGTTTTATAATGCTGATGTTTTAAAAATAATGATGACGTGAAAAATTATGGGAGTTTCTACCGTTTCGGTTATATATATATATAGATTACAATACGAATTTTTTTTTTTTTGAAAATCAATTATATGAATTGATGGAACGAAATTAAACCAATATTGACAACTTTTATATTTCTTTGCTTTTCTTTTTTTGGTTGGCACATGGACTACTTAAATTAGTATTCAGTATTTGCTCAAAAATAAAAAATAGTATTCAGTAGGATGTTTTTCATTTTCTATCACACCCATTGTATATTTTAAATTTTGTTAGTACCGCTTCAATCAATGACAAGTTTAGAACAAAAGTAAGTATAATAATTCTACAGTCTCAAAAAATTTTACAAAATACTTTGCATAAAAAATACAAATAGCAAATATTATTAATGGTAAATAATAAAG
Organism: Quercus suber; assembly: GCF_002906115.3. Classification (NCBI taxonomy): domain Eukaryota; kingdom Viridiplantae; phylum Streptophyta; class Magnoliopsida; order Fagales; family Fagaceae; genus Quercus; species Quercus suber. The sequence goes on along the minus strand of NW_027070535.1, from coordinate 4,558 downwards.
TGCTATTAGTTGTATTCCTAGATGAGAACCAATAAAACTTTTTAAAGAAATGCAAAAACAATTATAAAGTGATGATGATGACCTGTCTTTTGCAATGGTGTATGGATGACGATGACGACCTGCTATATATATGTATATGTATGTATGTATGTATGTATATTAATAGTTAAAACTTAGAAAAAATCCAATTAGATTTTAATTGGATTCTCAATTTTGTGCCACCTGTCATTTAATTTTTAATTTTGTACCAAGTGAATTATTGAGTGTAAAAATCAAATAGTTCAAATTCAATTAGATTCTAAATTGAATTTTAATTGGAGTCCAATTTTCAGCCTTGTGATCATCTAAGGTTTTTAGGACAAAATTGGCCAATGCCTTTTTTGCCCAAATTATATAGCCTTTTGTCCCTCTTCCCAAACTAACTAGGAAAATGCCCCTCTTTTAAAACTTGATTTACTCAAAATCGAGTTAGGCCTTATAGTGGTTTTTTTAAGGAGCCTATAGTGATGTTTTAAGGACCTATAGTGGCGTTTTGTAACTCGACTTATAGTAGTGTTTTGTAACTCGACCTCCATGAACTCGAATTATAGGTAAAAAAAGTAAAAAAAATTACCTATAACTTGAGTTCATGGAGGTCAAGTTCAAAAATGCCACTATATGTCCTTAAAACGTCACTATAAACTCCTTAAAATGCCACTATAGGCTCCAGAAATTTTTTTTTTTTTTAAATTTTTAAAACTCGATTTTTAGTAAATCGAGTTACAAAAGAGGGATATTTCCCTAATTAGTTTGGGAAGAGGGGCAGAAGGCTATATAATTTGGGTGAAAAGAGCATAGGCCAATTTTGTCCAAGGTTTTTAATTTTTGTGATAAATGAATTATTGGGTGTAAAAATCAAAGAATCTAAAACTAATTAAATTATAAATTTATATATATATATAGATAGATAGATAGATAGATAGATAGATAATGAGAAACCATTAATTTGAAACTCTTCTAAAAAAATGTATAATTTGAATTGTATAATTATGATTGTTTTTTATTGTACCCGTGCATATACATGGAGTTACATACTAATATATATAAAATAGCTAAGAGATTAGAAAATTATCTTACAATGGTCTTATAAGTACCAGTGGTTGTATTTTCAAATAATAATAATAATAGTAGTAATGACAATCATGTTTATTTCAAAAATGGAAATCAAATTGTTTTGGAAAGTGAAAATTCTCTCTCTCTCTCTCTCTCTCTCTCTCTCTCTCTCTCTCTCTCTCTCTCTCTCTCCTTTTTGTATCAATTAATTAATTAATGCTTAATCTCACACATACATAGACATACAAAAACTCTTAATATGAGAAGTAAAAATCATTTGTCTCATTTTTGGTATTTCATTTTATATTCCACCAATTACATAATACTATGAGTTAGTTATTTTTTTTTTTTTTATAATTTAGTTATTAGTATGGAAGAAAATAAAAAGATATGAAAAGTTGTGATTAAATATTAGGTTTAAGTTTGGTTTTATTCACCGTCACATACCCTTAGTGCAATAAACACTCTACAAGTATAAGTGTTTATAGGGTGTGGAGGGTAAGGACCGGGGTTCAAGTCTCTAAAAGAGAATTTCACACACATATATACTTAGATTAGATTTGAATAGAATTTCTATCTTATAAAAAAAAAAAAAAGGATTTTGGTTCCATTCAAGACTTTTCATTTAATGTACTACATTAACTATGTGCACATAATTTGGACTACAGAAATTTTAAGTGAAAAGTGGTCATAATTTGAAAGTACATGAATCAAATATCAACCTTTTTTTAGTAATATTACAATTATTTTATTATACTATAAGTAATGTGTTTGAGTTTGGTGAGAGAGCGTAATTAAAGTGTTCTTATCATATATAGTCTTGTTTCAAATGATTGCAGTTTGTACTTTTATTGAATCTCTATTAAGACGAACTAAAATAAAGCTATATAATAAACTACACTTGAGACTTAATTAAGAACTAATTGAGAATCCTTAAAAAAAAAAAAAGTTTTGATTAGGGAAAAATAGGGATAGTTATACTATAAGCCCTAGTAAAGTTTGAGTTTAATTTTAAATTAAACTAAATAAATTATACATCATCTCATTTCAAATTATTGCAATTTATACTTCATTAAATCTTAAGTTTTTTTTATAGGAATTAAATCTCTAAATTGAACTAACATAGAGCTATATAATAAACTACACTTCAGACTTATTCAAGCACTAATTTAAAACCCATGAAATGTTTTCCAAGAATAAACCCTCAAACTATCCTTTGAACTAACATAAAGCTGCTATAATAAACTATCATTTTTCTCTCCTCTCAACCCATCTCATTCCATCCAAACATGGAATTAAAATTTTAAAAAAAGGAGTAAAATATTAAATATTAATACTTTAATTAGAGTCACTCACAAATTCACGAAAAATTGTTTTGTCCATTCTCTCAAATGAGAATGTCCCACCATCGTTTCAGAGAGACAGATAGATCACCATTCCAACGGGCCTAAATATTTTTTCCCTTTTGTCCTAACTCCTACGTACACGGCCAAGCCAAAAAATAGACTTGAACAATCAAAGACCAATGTGACATTTCAAATCACAACTTTTTACATACAAAATTGAACTTTACTAAAAGTTTCACAGAAACTACTAGTCATCCTTAGCTATACTGTGAATCTCACCTACCAAATCCTACAATCTTAACCGTTCATCTGAATTCCTCAATCATCCTCTAAAAGTGTATAAACTTTTTGAAGTACTCTAGTGCTTTCAGGTTAAGGTGCTTATTGGCCATTTGAGAATGTATCTCCAATTATCAAGCATTCACATATTCGTTGAAGAGGTTCACTTTCAGATCTTCCTGGTCAAGATCGTGTCTGCTTATTGTGTATTAAAAAAAAAATCATGCATGACATGGAGAATTTTTAACCACTCATCACAGTCAGCTTCAAGCTTAGGTCTAGACTCAAAACCATAACATTCCAGGTCTTTCAAGCCCGGAAAGCTAGTCCAAGAGTAAAGTTTCAAACTCTCTGATGTGAAAGATCTCAACCTAGCAAACAATTCCTGAATAAAGGTACTTTCATCCTTTAACAAAGAAAAAACAACCTGCACAAGTAAAAAATTAAGATAGTGTTAGACAGGAGGAACCTCTGGAAGACTGGAGTGAAGATAATATTTTCCAAGTTTTTACAGATTCTAAACAGGTCCATCAACTTTCAAATAAATTTTTGATCATTCACAATGAGTTCCTTTAATTTGGCTGCAACTGATCAGCAATGCCACACTCACATACCGTCTTAGGCATAAGAGGAAGTCCATGATAATATATACAGTAAATCTGTTGAAATTAAAAGAGAAATAGAAAATTATAGTGAGCAGAAGTATAAAAGAGAGAGAATACATACATAGTTCGTCTGGCCGTCGACCTCCATGGACAGAGTCTTTGACAACTACTTCTTTGATATTATCATGTGGCGTTTGGTACGGAGGAATCCACATTACTCCTGGCATCTAGATTCCTAAGAATATGATTCCTAGGAATCACATTGCTAAGAATGTAGTTATTCCTGTGTTTGGTTCATTCCCAAGAATCTTAAATGAATTATTTATTTTTCTCATTCTATCCTTAGATTTGAATGTGAACTACCAAGTCATTTAAAAAAAATGGTTAAAATTGTCAATTTATAAAAAATACAATTTCCTTTAAGTTTGGGAATTTGGATTCTCACCTGTTTTAAAGGGAATCCACATTCCTATTGAGAGGGGTTTAAGGGGGGAATCCAGATTCCCCTAGCATTTGATTCCCTAGCATGATTTACAACCAAACATGAGAATCTTTAAACATTCCTAGGAATCCTAAAACATTACCCTATATCAAACGCCACATCAATGTATTATATAATGAACACTATTAATGGCAAAAAGAATGCTCGGTCCAGGGCCATGCAAATTGTATTCGGTGTACAAGGTAATCATATTTTTCTTCGAATTATTAAAATTGAACCAAATTTACCTGTTCTTTACATACTTGTTTACTGTCCAAATTACTTCAATTATGCTCAACAAGTTTCATTTAGGAATTTAAAATTAAGGCTAAAATGCAAAATTGACCATTTAACTTTCTTTAGATTTCATTTCAGTCCTCTAATTCTACTTTTGTTTATTTTAGTCCTTTAAGTTTTAGATTTATTCAATTAAGGTCTTTCCGTTAACTTTTGTTAAAAAATTTTGAAAAAAAAAATCTGGAAAATATTTTTCAATCATTAATTGAATTTTTTTAAATTAAAAAATTTGAAGAAAAATTTATAAAATTGAAAAATTAACCACAACACATAACAAAAGTAGATGAAAAAACCTTAATTGAATAAATTTGAAAGTTAGAGGACTGAAATAAATAAAAGCAAAGTTAAAGGACTGAAATAAAATCTGAAGAAACTTAGAGGGTCAGTTTTGCATTTTATCCTAAAATTAATGATCATTATTTTTTTTTTTTTGGTTCTTAAGGTGTTGAATCAGCATG
>NW_027070534.1:91809-93549 GCF_002906115.3 Quercus suber | reverse complement strand
TATTGTGCCTCTCTACTAAAATATGGGACAGGAGCATAGAGTCAAGGACAAAGCCATTCTTTGATTTTAGGGGGGTTTCCCTTCCCCTCCCCTGCCCCCTCCCTAAAAAACATGGAAAAATAAATACTAGTGTATAGTAGGTGATTAATTTTAGCAAGTTTGCGCAATAAAATTACGCTTGGCCCCCTAAAAAACAACATCCCAGATCATCTAAAACAAAAGCAAAATGCCCATATAAAAAATTACCAATATGAAATCTCGAAAAAACAAAAAATAACAAGCCCAAAAAAGATTGGCGCAACCACAAAATCACCAAGAGAAAAGCTGAAGAAAATCTAGCCCAGTCATTCAACCAATTAGACCATGCCCTTAAAAAATTTAACCAAAACCAGTCTGATCATAGTACACGGCAAATTCCAAAATCTATTCCATCAAAATAAATAAATATTAAAAAAAAAATTATAAAAACACATAAATAAGAGACTAATCAAAGGCACTTGCTACTTGTGAGGAAGGCTGACCGACTAAGGTAGTGAGGTATGAGTCGTGAGGGATAACCATAGTTCACTTTTCTGTCCATATAACATTACAAATTTAGACTTCTTCATTCGGGAAAATTAAATTATGCGTATAATTTTTACTTTAATGATCTAAGAAATCAATCCTAACAAAAGATGACACTGAAAAGGAAACAAAGGGGAAATTATTCACACTGATAAGCTAAGTGATTAAAATTAAACATGTTATGAGTGCTTGGACTCATTTACAGAAGTAATACATAGAACAGAATACGCAATGAATTTTAATTATTTAATAAGCCCATTCACAGAGGATTTGTCTTTGGTTACACACCCTGGAATAGAAGGTAGGTTCTTAGTAACTGATAAATGGGATATATTTTTATCAAGATATTCAGTTCAGTCCTTTAAGATAGTTTCAAAATTAACCCACCAAAACAAAACAATTGAATGGTATGGTTATAGATTTTTCACAACAGAAAAATCACATACCCAAAGACACACTAAAAACCCTCTAATATTCACAGCCATAAAACCCAGCCAGGAAAACACCCAAAGATGAAAGAACCCATGGAATCCTACTGAAATTGAACCCACACACCAAAACAACACAAACATAAATAACAGAGAAGTGAGACAGAACCGGAGTAAATGAATGAAATACAGAGAGATTTCAATAAAAAGACGCAAAATGCAAGAAGAAGATTGAGGATTCCTCCCCACCCACCCTGTACACAATACCCACAATATCAAAATTGACTATGATCCTTCAAAGAAACTTTCATCTGATTACGCAAGAAGCGTTATTTCCCATTTTGCTGAGCTATTAAAACTTAAAATATATAGATGTATGTCAAAAATTTAGAAGAGAAATCTAAGAAGCAGTATCTACCTACCGTATCTAAGTTTTGCCCTTATTTTAACAATCGGGCTTAATTGTGTAATAAAGTAAAATTGGTCAAAAGCTGCATTTGCTAAACTGTGTTTTACACGTTTTGCAAAGCTTGTGATTCAAATTTCAAAATCTCACCTTCCATCCACTCTACGCAGAACAAAATTGTTGTTTGAAAAATACCATCTAACTTTGACTGATTTTGTCAATTTTCTATAATAATACCATCTAAGTTCAGTGTACCAGTACCCTTCACCTATTGGCAACAAGTGTTCATGGGATCCAATGAATGATGACTTTGTCTGATTTTGCAAATCTTTCTAAGAAAGC
>NW_027070534.1:3312-80094 GCF_002906115.3 Quercus suber | reverse complement strand
TATATATATATTATAATATTATTATCCTTAAATTCTTAATTGACAAATACAGTGAGTTCCTAATAACAACCCAAACCTCATCAACTCAAAATAATAATCCAAAAAATGTATTAGTAGTATTGCCAAGACAAGAATTTCTTCCAAACTTGACGTGTCAATGTGGAACAATTGACTAAACAATTTCTTCCAAACTTGGTGCAAAAGTTTCTGTTACAAATTGTGACGTGAAAGTTTTTTTTGTTTTTGGGTTCCGGAGTATTATACCTAATAAATTTGATGATACCATCATTTTTTGAAAATATGAGACAATCGTTTCTCAAAGCGTGAACGGCATCAAATCACCTACTAAAAAAGAAATTTTAAAATACTAAAATTTACACCCACCAAGATTTGCTATTTTTTATAATATAAAGATAGATTTTTTTTTCTCTCTCTCCAATCAAGTAGGACTAGTGATGTTCACCAACCCGCAAAATGGCATAACCACACTACATCGCAAGTAATAGTGTACTGCACCGCACTGTTTATATATATTTATTTTTTTAATATTAAATATATTATTAATAGTTTAATAACCCTAATTTTCAAAAATAAATAAATAAATAAATAATAATCCTAGTAAGTGTTGATTAGGAAAGCCATACCAAAAAAAAGAAAAGCTAGCTCAGCCGTTTAAAACTTAGCCCAAAACAAAGAGAAAAATCAGTTTTGGACTGGATAAGAAAAGCCCAAAATTTGAAAAATATACTGACTTAAAATCATTCAAACTCTTATATACTGCACTGCACATGTGACTGCAAAAATGAAGTATAGTGTGATTATAATTTTAGTTAAACCGCACTGCAAAGTGCAGTGCTAAAAATAACCCAAAACCGAACCATACTACAAACACCCATGGTAGGACAATACAAATCCGGGTAAAAAATAAAAAAGAAAAAGAAAAAGGAACAGAGTTGACAAATCTCTTCCTATTATGATGTGGCTTGTTTTCGTCAACAACTCTGACCGAATTTTATAACTTAGTCAACTTTTGTTTTGCGTCAAATTCAATCAACTTCACTGCCATTGCCGAAATTTATCTTGCTTGCAATATTGGGATCTGTACCAAATGGAAACAAGCATTAAGAAAACCCTCTCGCTACCAAGGTGGAACCTATTTGTGAAGTAAAGGACACAGATCCTCCTCTCCTCTTATCTAATGATCATCTTTCTATTTCGATCATTATTTCCTTCATCTTAAATTGCTCTTTCCTTCCTTAACCTCAACAAAATATGTATTAGTAGTATTGCCAAGACAAGAATTTCTTCCAAACTTGACGTGTCAATGTGGAACAATTGACTAAACAATTTCTTCCAAACTTGGTGCAAAAGTTTCTGTTACAAATTGTGACGTGAAAGTTTTTTTTGTTTTTGGGTTCCGGAGTATTATACCTAATAAATTTGATGATACCATCATTTTTTGAAAATATGAGACAATCGTTTCTCAAAGCGTGAACGGCATCAAATCACCTACTAAAAAAGAAATTTTAAAATACTAAAATTTACACCCACCAAGATTTGCTATTTTTTATAATATAAAGATAGATTTTTTTTTCTCTCTCTCCAATCAAGTAGGACTAGTGATGTTCACCAAACCGCACAAACCACAAAAACTATACTAAAACCACCCGCAAAATGGCATAACCACACTACATCGCAAGTAATAGTGTACTGCACCGCATGGTGCATACAGTTTGCTGTTTTATATAAGAAAACCACACAAACTGCACCGCACCGTTTATATATATTTATTTTTTTAATATTAAATATATTATTAATAGTTTAATAACTCTAGTTTTCAAAAAAATAAAAATAAATAAATAATAATCCTAGTAAGTGTTGATTAGGAAAGCAAGACCAAAATAAAGAAAAGCTAGCTCAGCCGTTTAAAACTTAGCCCAAAACAAAGAGAAAAATCAGTTTTGGACTGGATAAGAAAAGCCCAAAATTTGAAAAATATACTGACTTAAAATCATTCAAACTCTTATACACTGCATTGCACATGTGACCGCAAAAATGAAGTATAGTGTGATTATAGTTTTAGTTAAACCGCACTGCAAAATGCACTGCTAAAAATAACCCAAAACCGAACCATACTACAAACACCCATGGTAGGACAATACAAATCCGGTTAAAAAATAAAAAAGAAAAAGAAAAAGGAACAGAGTTGACAAATCTCTTCCTATTATGACGTGGCTTGTTTTGGTCAACAACTCTGACCGAATTTAATAACTTAGTCAACTTTTGTTTTGCTTCAAATTCAATCAACTTCACTGCCATTGCCGAAATTTATCTTGCTTGCAATATTGGGATCTGTACCAAATGGAAACAAGCATTAAGAAAACCCTCTCGCTACCAAGGTGGAACCTATTTGTGAAGTAAAGGACACAGACCCTCCTCTCCTCTTATCTAATGATCATCTTTCTATTTCGATCATTATTTCCTTCATCTTAAATTGCTCTTTCCTTCCTTAACCTCAACAAAAAAAATTGCTTTGGGTTTGGTTTGATTTGATGGAGAGTGTGAGTGCTCTTGGTAACAATTTCATATTAGTTAGTAAATTTCCAAAGTTATAAATTGAATGAATGCAGATAAAATTTCCAATATTTTTTTTTTATTTGTGGTTTTGCGGGCGCAAGTATGTATACAATCAAAGAAGTTTGAATTTTGATTGAATTTATAATATTTTGCTATATAAGCTTTTGTTGTGTCCTTACAATTTAATTAATCAATATTCTAATATATATATATATATATTTTTTTTAATTGGACTTCAATATACAAACACAATCAAGGCATGGCGGATCTCAGAAGATGAAAACTGGATTGGTTTTAAGAGCTACGAGATTGGTAAGTGATTTTCAAGAAGCCCAAGTGGTACAAAGTTAATTTGGATGGAACTATTTTCAGTGACCAAGGAGCAGCATGAATTGGAGTTGTGGTTAGAGCCTAGAGGTGATCGCCACAGAGTGGTGGCTGCGTAAAGCAAAAAGATCTATTCTCCTCTGGGACCTTTGCTAAAGCCATGGAGGCTGCAGTGTTGTTTGTCTGTGACATTGGTGTTCAGGAAATAATTCTTGAGTGTGATTCTATGCACCTGTGTACTGCATTTGCAAGGGAGAACTGTAACTCTTTTGCTTGTGGCAAATGTTATTAATGGCATATATGATGTTATTACTATCCAAATGTGAATATGTGATTACATAAACAATTCTAGCAAAACAAAAAGTAATCTATGGTAAACTATATATATACACCAAGTTATTTATTTGCATCTATGAAATTTATTTATTTATTTGAGGTATCTTACCAAAATAAATAATGGTGAATATTGTATAAAATTCTCTAAAAATGTTTAACTTTTGGTTGACCTCATCATATTTTGTTGCATAAGTTTTTAAGGTTTCATAATTTCATGTGTTATTATTTTAATATCTCTATATATTAAGACGATTTAGAAAATTAGTTGTTAAAAATTTAGACCCCTTAAAACACAACCAGATTGAGTAGCCTAGTTAATTAGCCAAGTTGTTACTTAGTCAAATTATGCAATTCTAGGTTAAAACAATCAAACAATCATATCAAGAATATAAAGCAGTGGAAAAGTAAATAACACAAGATATGATCACCCAAGAAACCACACGGTAAAAACTTGGGGAGGATTTGACCTAGCTATCCTCAAGGTAAACCTGAATCCACTATGTGAAAGAATCGAAGTTCATATAGAAGAACTACAAGCTCCCCGCTTGACTTCCTAATGCTACCCACCAATAGAACTTACTGACACGACCACGTGCAAGCTCCGAATCCACGGACTCCTTCTTTCTTGGATTCTCCAATCAACTACAAGCACCCACGCTTGATATTCTTTAAACTTCAATGGTAGCAACCGAGTTGATCATCAAGATGTTAAAGTAATCTCTACCTTGAAAACCCTAAGCTTATGTGAAGGAAAGGTCCTCAAGGATCTTACAAGAGATTCACATAAACTGCAAATATGAGCAACAAAGACTTAGAGAGGTTTGGGTACAAAACCCTAAAAAATAAAAGGAGGCACAGGAGGCACTCTAATCTCTTTCTACTAAATCTTAAAAACGTTCTAGGGTTTTCCTTATATATAGGAGTGTTTTACTTGAACCCCAAGACGTTTAAATAAAGTTTGGGCTGAGTTGGAATTCTGCAAAAAAAACGTTCTGGCCGACTTTCGATCGATCGAGTCTAATTTTCGATCGATCGAGCCAGACCGAAAGTAACTAATACTTCTGCAGCCACTTGATTCCAACTTTACATGAAAGACATAACTTTGAGCAAGCCTAAACAAGACTAAATAACCTGTTTTGATCATGGTTTGCCAACAATACAAATTAGAGTTCTAAATACATAAAATCCTGAATCTTTAGAACCTAACATTAGTTATAACTCAAAAAATGTCAAAATTAAATTCAAATTGATAACAATAGATAAATTCATTCCTATGTAACCTCACTAACAATAGATAAATTCAAATTGAAAATTTAAATTAAACTCAAAATAATAATAATAAAAAGAGCCTCATTGCACGTGTGATAAGGCTAGTATATTTTATTTGAATTTAAATTTCATTTTATATTTAAACCATTCGTTAGAATCTTTTTTTTTTTTTTTGGAGAGGAAATCCATTAGAATCTTGATATATCATATTTTTCTTTAATGAAAAATATATATTTTAATATAAAATACAATTATAATAAATGCATAATGAAAATATTTAGTTTCATATATTCTCCTAAAAAAAAAGTTCCATATATAATAATAGCCATCCCAAACTATAGCCGTGTTTTTTAAACGTGACAAGAGCTCCACCTCAAAAACATGGCTATATGGCCTAAAAACGCAGCTCTAGACATGGGCTATAGCCGCACGAATAAAACGTGGCTTCATATGAATAACTTAAGTTGCGTTTTTAAAATCCACGGCTTTATCTTGTCTGTAACCGTGTTTTTGAAAATGTGGCCTAAAAAAACGCAGCCTAAGACCCGTGTGTTTTGTAGTGTCATTAGTAACTATTATAAGTATCAAATTTTATATTTGTAAAATGTTGGAAACAAAAAAAGAGACATTACTTGACTTTTCCTTGAAATTTACCCAGAAATGATATTAACAAAAGAGGTGATGGGGATAAGGTGTGGATCAAGTCACTATCTTGAGACAAGTCGTGCCATCTATGGACTTATTTGATGTAGTAAACAAATAATTACCAAAAGAGGTGACAGGGATGAAGTGTGGATCAAGTCACTATCTTGAGACAAATCATGTTGTCTACGGACTTATTTGATATAGTAAACAAATAATTTTTGCATGTTGTTCCTAGGATACAACAGCCCTAGGCCTGTCCAACAGAACCGCAAACCCGACCCACCCCACCAAACCGATCGGACCCGAACCGTCCGCCACCCGATCCGATCACCTGGCAGTCGACAGCGGGTACCTTCCATCCCAACCCGATTCCGGCAGGTCGAGTGATGGGTCTTCCTTTCCAAAACCCGGTCAACTCGACCCGACCGTGATTTTATATTACACACTAGTTTACAATCTCCAGACTCCAGTTCAGACGGATCAGACCCACCCTCGGTTTCTCTCTGTTCCCTCGTTTTCTCTCAGTCTCTAGATCTCACACACTTCCTCGATCAATCGATCTCTCTACAGCCGACATCTCTGTTTTAGAATCTTCCGATTTGCGAACCTCCACCATCGCCAATCTGCGAACATCAACCATCACCGATCTACGATTCTCCTCCATCGCCTAACTGCAATCATCTTTCTTAGGTTTGATTTTCGGTCATTTTCTCTCTTTATTTCTTTGTTTTAGTCTCTTGCATGTGGGCTACTGGTATTTGGGTTCAATCTCTTCAAATATGTTATCATCTCTATCTATTTCTATTTGTGTTCTTCAGATTTGTGGGCTATTGGTGTTTGGTTTTGTTGATTTGTTCTTAAGTGTAGATTTGTTCCTTCAGATTTGTGAAATTTGTAACAAGTTTGGTCTTTGATCTGTGTCTTTCGGTCGAAGTCGGATCTGACCGCCGTCCGCCCGAGCCCGATCCGACTCGACTCGTGGTTTTTTGCGGTCGACGGCGGGTCTGCCGTTGTAGCACCCGACAGGATCGGGTCAGTTCCAGGTTGAGTCCAAACCCGAACCGATCCGACCTGTGGACACCCCTAAACAGCCCAACCATCTTGGTGATTATCCTTGCAAGCCTACATTGCTTGTAGGATATAAGCTCTTTATAGGACTTTCTTTTCCTAGAAAATAGAGTAGAAAATAAAATATTTTGTTAAGAGTAATAAGAAGCCGACAATGAGTGTTTTGGGACAATAACAAATTATTTTTGAAAGTCTATAGCTTGATGAGCCAAAAAGAGGTGATCGCCAAAACTTTATTTCTTTCTATCTATATTATAGTCGGACAAGTGTCAGCATCTTGTCTTTAGCCAAATAACTAATTCTTATGAAAACATTTAAATGGGTCATAAAGCTATTGAATCAATAGACAAACAGTAGTCCATAACGTGGCAAAATTGATTACAAATCCATTTAGAAAGCTTCAGAATATACATTTGAAATATTGCCAACTATTTTGACTTTTCATTAAACCAAATAGTAAATACTTGTATATATGGTAATCTTAGGTAAACTTCACAAACCTACCTTGAGATTGTGATAATACCAACTAAGTCCAAAACATTTTAAACCACCAATTTGGTCCTCAAAAGACAACTTTGTCTCTAATTTTATTTTCTCTTCTTTCTCTCTCATTTGTCTCATTCCTCTCCTTTCTCTAATCTTAGTTTCTTTCTCACAACTATCTCTCTCTAAACCCAAATAAGAAAATACCCATTTCAAAAACCATTTTCTTTGTCTTCTTCAATGGCGAGCAATTTCATATTCGGAAGAGGAATTTCAGATTCTTCTTGACGAATCCAAAACCGCTAAGTCCAAGTATGAATCAACCGAATCAGAGGATTTCTCTGCTAATCCAATGATGTTGTTTTCAGTCTGAGCAAAATAGAAAGCAGATGATCTTAGGTGGCTACGATTCCAAGTGTTGTTGAATGCTTATGCCAATGACCAAGCTCATGAGTTTTGCCAATTAGAGAGAGTTTTGAGAGAAGAGAACAAGACAGAAGAGAAGAGAGAGAAAGAAGAGAGAATAAAAAATAGGGACAAAGTTGTCTTTTGAGGACCAAAATGGTGGGTTTTAAAATGTTTTGGACCTAGTTGGTATTATCACAAACCTCAGGGTAAATTTGTGAAATTTATTTAAGTAATTTAGAAAATAGCTATACACTTAAGTTGCTGAAAATTTTCCATCTATTAACGTTACCATATTAAATATTCAAATAAGAATGTTTGAAAGTAAAACATTTAGGGTAAACTGCAAATTACACCCTTAAAGTTTGAGTGTATTTGGATTTTACACCTTAAAGTTTTAGAATTGAATTTTACCCCTTGAAGTTTAGGATGTTTGGATTTTACATCGTAATGATTAGGAATTTGGATTTTATCCCCTAAAGTTTGGGGGTATTTAGATAAGTTTCAGAATTTGGATTTTACCTCTTGAAGTTTGGGGTGTTTGGATTTTACACTAATATTTGAGAATTTGGATTTTACCCTCTAAAGTTTGGGGGTGTTTGGATTTCACACTTTTAAATTCTAAAACTTTAGGATATAAAATTCAAACATCCCCAAACTTTAGATAGCAAAATCTAAATTCTGAAACGTTAGGGTGTAAAATCCAAACATCCCAAATTTCAGGGAGTAAAATCACAATTCTAAAACTTCAAAATATAAAATCGAGACTATCATGCCCCAAACCCGATACCTGGATTTGTGACCATGACCGGCATGTTAATATCAAGCCTAAACCTAGTATTAACAAGAACCAACTAAACTTTTTACAAAAGCATTTACAAAAGCTTCCCTCTTTCTTTTCATTCTTGTTTCTTTACTTCTTGAAATAACTTTTCACTTGATATTCAAAGCATCTACATTGTACTTCAATCGATAACACAATCCACTAGTTATTCAAATTTTGAATTTCACATAATACATCTCTTAATACTTTAAGGTACAAAACTTTCATTAGCTTCTAAAATACACAATACTACAAAGCTAAACATCAAATTTCTAATTTGGGATCTATACATTTAAAACTAAAAGTAGCTCCTTCCAAAACTCAACTAAGGCTTACTCTATTCCAAAAATAAGACCTGATGACTGAAAGAGTAGAAGGGGTGAGCTACACAGCTCAGTAAGGGTAAGATACATAAGAATTTAATAAGAATGCATGTAAATCAAATCATTTCATTTTATAAATATTCAGATAGGAGAACATCTTTTCATGCATAGTATTTTATACTATTCATAATAATAACTTATACGCTCTTCTTAAGAAAATAATTACTCTCCTTTTTCTTATCCGAATAATATTACCAAAACCTTTCAGATTGAATTTCTTTTATTTCTTACAAGGTAACCAAATATAATATTGATTGTTTAAAATCATATACATACATACATATATACATATACATATGTATATATACCTATATATATTCTTATTACAAAATAAGAAAACTAGAACATATACCTTAAACTAGAATATCTTGATGAATAAGAAAACTTTTCCTTACAAACTTCTTCTCGTAAAATATTTTAACTTTCATCGTCATAAAACTTAACATTTCATAAGAACAGATATCTAATAACTTTTTAACATAAACTTATACTTCCATCAGAAGCTTTATCTTTATAGAGCACTAAAACATTTTCGTCAGATTCTTTATCTTTAAAGCACAACAGAACTTTAGAAACATTTATCTTTAAAGAACATTTTTTTTTTTCCATCAGAAACTTCTTCTTTCCACGAGAGCTTTTAACTTTTCACAATGTATTTAAACAAAAATCATTCTCTCATGATTAATAACATAATATAGTTGTTTATAAATAACATATTGGTTAGTCCATATCTGATAAATCTGTACTTATTTGGGAGGCTTCTAGCACTACTGTGCTAGGCATCCAGCATTCCCACAATGCTAGGGATTCTCGAGATCATATCTTAATACATATCTTCAACCATGAGGGTCGGTTGGCATCCTCCACAAGTTGGCTGTTACCAACAAGGGCGGGTACAGCAAAGCCAGTCTCACTTTTAATGGCCAATCAAATAACATTTTCCACGGAAAGCCAGTAATTTAACCCCTACTAGCTGAGTTTAGATCACCAGAGGACATAACCCGAAAAAATTTCATACTTATACATCATACTAAAATTCATAGTTTGCGTTACATTTCACAATAATAGCACGTCCATTATTTTCTTTAAACATCATGTTCGTGGAATTAGTAATGGCATCAATATGCTCAAATCATATACATAAGGTTTCGGAAGCTCACGAACATATCATTGTCTGAAACATGATTATATGTCATATCTCTAATAAAAAAACCTTTTATAGCATAATACACTTTAAAATAACATCATGACTTACCAAATGCTTATATAACTTATCTCTTACCTGAAAGCAGAGGAACCGAGAGCCTAAAGTCGAAAGAGCTCAGACCTAGGGCTAGTAATACCTAAACCAAATATCAAACCTTATTAGTATTAATTATTCTTTATCATACTTACACATTCATATCAAAGCCTATCTCTTAGAATCAAGGAAATCCTAATCCCACCTCAATGAGGTTCCCCAAACACAAAATACATTCATCAAACAACATGATGTACCAAATTATAGAGAAACCATTGTTTTAATGTTCATATTTAGATCATTTCAATCAAGTTTAAAATCAATTCAGAACATGTTTGAGATTGGAAGCAATGATGCATGCATATGCTTACACAAGGCAAGATACAGCATGAACAAAACAGCTTCATAAAAATAATAGTTGAATGGTTTAGAACCCCTCCCTTGAGTACTAAACCTTGAATCAAGTTATACAAATTTATTTATGATCTAGACAAGCCAAATGATGAGCATATAAATTATAGCTCAAAACATTCACCCTAACTTTAGAATTAAATCCTTAAAGTTAGGTATGTCGCTTACTGTTCACAGTATATTCCAGCAGCATATGCTTCACTTATAAAATACAAATGGGCTATCAATTCACACCTAATCTTCATGAAATTTTACAGAGACACTCCTCTGTATGTCTAGTAAATACCATATCAATTTCAAAGTCAAAGCATAAAGCCATGATTTATTAAAAATCATAAAAGAAAACATGCTCAAATCTGTCCTGACAAAATTTCATGCAACTTAGAAATTAAACCATTATTTTTATACTAATCCAAATGCTGTAAGACCACTTCCATTACAACCATATGTGTCTTATATTTCATAGAAAATATCCCTAGCATCTAAATTCACTGTATACAATTTAATACATAATTTATCATGCGTAAACACAGAATCTGTCACAGTGACAGCTTTGCAACATTTTCTTGTAAATTCACAAACAATTATCAAACGATGGTATTTTCATATGAAATTTAACATACACATACTTGAAATATTATATAATAATCTCCAACAAACCTTTTACCCATAGCTATCCAGAAAAATACAGGATTTATGATGACCAAACAGGTTAACCAATGAGTGCAACTCTCACCAAGTTCATGAACTAACTCTCAACAAGTTTCAACTACTGAATCAACTACACATTCAGCACCTTAATTAGCAATTCCATAAAGTTTATCTAGCTATTTTACTCATTTTAACACTTACCCATAACAGATTTTATCTTAGTCTATCATCTAGGAGCACATGCAAGCATAACAATGATTTAATTCATATTTGGGCAATCAACAATCTCTAGAATCCAACACACACATATACAAAATCATATAACTATCACTTAAGTTTAAAATGGACAATAGACTGAAAGAATTAGATTTTCCCCTTACCCTAGACACAGGTTCTTGGAGTGATAGAGCTAGAATCACTCTAGCTTTAAAAAAGAAAATGAATTTTCTTTTTTTTGTTTTCCATTTTGAGAATAATTGAAAGAAACCTTTTGTAGCTGTTGGACTTGTAAGTGTGAGAGGGAGAGGAGAGTTGAGAGTTTTTCATTCTTTTGGTGTTGGACCCATGGGTGTGAGAGGGAGAGAATTCTTGATTGTTCTAGTTGCTTGAGAAAGTCAAAGAAGAGATGAGGTGATGTCGATAAGAAAAAAGAAAGAAGAAATAAATAAGGGTGAAAATGGCCAAATACCACCATTTTGCAAAATTTGTAGCAAAAAAGCAATGTTTCGAAACAAATTAGTGATGTACCACCTTTCTAGTACTTGAGCTCTACATCCTCGAGTTCCAAATGGTACTCGGCTATAGTAAACTCGAGTTCCTAGAAGTTCTGCCACCATGGCATAGGCTGACTTGGCATTTGGATTAAAAAATTCCCACTTGGTACTCGAGTTTATTGGACTCAAGTACTGTGTTAGCAGTACCCAAGCTCCATAAACTCGAGCATGGCTCAGGTTTGGCTAAATCTCACTTACCGTTCCACTTACTATCAATACTCACCGTTTCACTATCTCCCAATCTCACTCACTCAATCTTACTCTCTCAATCTCCCTTTCACTTTCTCAATCTCGCTCTTAGTATCCCCAAGTGTCTCAATCTCCCTCTCTCTCACTCAGACTTATTTTCGTAATCTCCCTCTCATTGTCTCAATTATGCTCTCACTGTCTCAATTTGGCTCTCAGTCTTCCTTCATAGTGACTCTGACCTCTCCCTTCAAAGTGTTCTGATGGAAAAATTAGACCCCTTAACACACAACCAGATTGAGTAGCCTAGTTAATTAGCCAAGTTGTTACTTAGTCAAATTAAGCAATTCTAGGTTAAAACAATCAAACAATCATATCAAGAAAATATAGCAGCAGAATAATAAATAACACATGATATGATCACCCAGGAAAACCAAACCGGTAAAAAACCTCGGGAGAATTTTACCCACTTATCCTCAAGGCAAACCTGAATTCATTATGAAAGAATCGAAGTTCATACAAAAGGACTTACAAGCTCCTCGCTCGACTTCCTAATGCTACCTACCAGTAGAACTTACTGACATGACCCCGTGCATGCTCCGAATCCACGGACTCCTTCTTTCTTGAATTCTTCAATCAGCTACAAGCACCCACGCTTGATATTCTTTAAGGTTCAATGGTAGCAACCAAGTTGATCATTAAGATGTTGAAGTAATATCAATCTTGAAAACCCTAAGCTTTGTGTAAAGGAAAGCTCCTCTAGATCTCACAAGAGATTTACACAAAACCGCAATGTATGAGCAACAATACAACTTGAACAACTCTAAAAACGTGGCTAGGGTTTTTCCTTATATGCCTAGGGCAAAAACATAAAACCCTAAATGTTTAATGAGTTAGGGCTGAGTTGGAAAAACTGCAGAAAACGCAATCTGGTCGACTTTCGATCGATCGAATCTATTTTTCGATCAATCGAGTCAGACCGAAATGCCCCAATGCATCTACAATCTCTCGATTCCAACTTTACAATAATTAACCAACTTTAAGCACACTTTAACAAGACATAACATATTGTTTTGATCATGGTTTGCCAATATTACAAATTAGAGTTCTAAATACATAAATTCCTAAACCTTTAGAAACTAACATGTTCATTCAAATCAAACTCTCTCTCTCTCTCTCTCTTAACGTTCCAAAGGCATCACCTTTCACCGCTATTCTCAAATTCGCCGCTAAAGAGTAAAAAGACCAGCACTATCATTAACAACGGTACTTCTTTATCTCTCTCTCTCTCTCTCTCTCTCTCTCTCTCTCTATCTCTCTAGGGTTTGTCTCGCATGTCATTTTTTATCTTAATTTTCATTTTTGTTTTTTGTTTTTGTTTTTGTTTTTGTTTTTTTGGTATCTCGTAATCCATTTGATCAATAAGATTGTAAAATTTACACAATATGCAAAACCCACTTACTACATACTTCATTATTTCTTAATCGGGTCATCATTACATTGTTGCCTATTTCTAATTACTTTCTATTTTAAAAAACATGATTGAATTGATGCACACCTTTTACTTCAAATTTGACCATAAATTTTGCCATGCAGCTAGGCTATTATATATGTAATGTCAGTGACGGCAACTTCAGGCTCCTTGCACACTGGGGTTGTAAATTGTCATCTTAAGTGCATTGCTTCTACTTTGCAGTGTTGTAATGAACATTCTCTCTCTCTCTCTCTCTCTCTCTCTCTCTCTCTCTCTTAACGTTCCAAAGGCAGCACCTTTCACCGCTATTCTCAAATTCGCCGCTAAAGAGTAAAAAGACCAACACTATCATTAACAACGGTACTTCTTTATCTCTCTCTCTCTCTCTCTCTCTCTATCTCTCTAGGGTTTGTCTCGCATGTCATTTCTGATCTTAATTTTCATTTTTGTTTTTTGTTTTTTTTTTTGTTTTTTTGGTATCTCGTAATCCATTTGATCAATTAGATTGTAAAATTTACACAATATGCAAAACCCACTTACTACATACTTCATTATTTCTTAATCGGGTCATCATTACATTGTTGCCTATTTCTAATTACTTTCTATTTTAAAAAACATGATTGAATTGATGCACACCTTTTACTTCAAATTTGACCATAAATATTGCCATGCAGCTAGGCTATTATATATGTAATGTCAGTGACGGCAACTTCAGGCTCCTTGCACACTGGGGTTGTAAATTGTCATCTTAAGTGCATTGCTTCTACTTTGCAGTGTTGTAATGAACACTGTGCTTTGTTTGCTTACTCATTGAAAGCTATATCTTCTTGAATATTGAATGGTGTTTACATTTTTGTAATGAAAATGATTTAGCAAGTTTCTAGCTTTCTTTGGATAATGCCTTATGAGTGTGAAGTTTAACTATAAGCTCTTCGATATTAGCATCTGAATATGTTGTAATCTACTTAACATTCTAAAGTTTAATTCTTTTTTTTTTTTTTTATGAAATCAGTGAAGGCTGCATTAGATATATATTATTGCCATTTTCAGTCAAATATGTTTATAATTAAAAATAAATAAGAAGAAGAAGAAGAAAAGGAAGAAAGTTTATGTATTTGAAGTGAATTTTCCCTTGATTACTGTTGTCACCAAATGCATGATAACCCTTAGATGTTCAAGTAAAAGATGTGTGTTTGGATTGCATAATACCTATTAAAAGATGCATAATACTTTCAACTTCTAATTGTGAACTTTCATACCAATTTCAAAGATCATGCTTGTAGTTTAAAAACCTTGCCCATTGTAATTCCATGACTTTGTTTACCTATTAGGCATAAACACATCCAAAAAAAATGGCTTCACTTTACCCTAATGCAATTCTCTTTCTTTTAAATTTGCCAATAAACTATAACACAAATAACACTTTTTTCTCCGTCTAGTAGTTCATTGAATCTGCTTGTAAGGTATATAGCCACTCTCTCTTGAATGAAATTCAAGATTATAAAAGAAATTTATTAAAGAAAAAGAAAGAAAAAATAGGAACTTAATTATGTGAATTTTCCTCATGTGTCATGCTCCTTAAAAAGAGAATTAGAATGTTTATGCTTTGCATTTGACCTTATGGCCAGTAGTCACTTAATGAGCCATTAATCACCTTTAATTTATGCTAGATGTTAGACATATGTGGTTCACTTATTAAGAACATATGTCATTATTTTATGTAATTGGCTAATCCTTTGACAAAACACACTTTACTTGTATTTGAGTAGTTCCAAGTGTTTTTAATACTTCAAGAAACTGTGTTTCAAGATCAAGTGTTGAAGTCATCAAGTCTGTCCAAGAAACAAGCAGAAGAAGTGCAAGTTCATTAAAGCTCGATAGCTAGCATGTGTCGAGGTTTAGAAAGCTGCTTAAGCCCGTGTGCTCGACACCTTCTCGACAGTTGCTCGACACCTCCTATCTGTCGAGGTTTATGAATTTCAGAATTTTGAT
Source organism: Quercus suber (assembly GCF_002906115.3). NCBI lineage: Eukaryota > Viridiplantae > Streptophyta > Magnoliopsida > Fagales > Fagaceae > Quercus > Quercus suber. Next base: position 65,051 of record NW_027070534.1, on the reverse strand, counting down.
ATGATTTTCTTGGAATCCATGAATGTGTCTTTAGGCTTTCCTTTCTCCTAATCTTAGACATATAAAAGGATTATTTTAAGGGCCGTCAAAGTGGACACAAGTTGTATAAGCATTGAGCAAATTCTGTTCAAGCAATTTGTGACCGGAGACAAAGTTTCACCCTAATTCATCATTCTTGAAGAAGTTGTTGTGTATGTGCACCTTTGGGTTTTGTGACCAAGCATCTTCTTGATCTTCATTGTTGGGATAAACTGAAGAACTTTGCAGCCAACAACTCTTTCTAGTTGGTGTTTGAAGTTGCGTACTAAGATCCGCGCAATTGGTTAGTCATGTACTTAGGAGCCTTGCATCAAAAGGAAAAATTGTCACTACAAAACAAGTTCAATTGGGTATTGGGGTAAGGGTTCAACTGTAGGTTGGTATAAGGTATTGGGATTCCTTTACTTGTAACCGCTTGTTATGATAATAGTGGAGTTTTGGGAGTGGTGGCCTGAAATTACCCGGTGGGGCTTTTGCTGTTAGGTTTTCCCCATTTGTAAACAAATCACTGTGTTATTTATTTTCCATTGCATAATTGTTTGTTGGTGATTTGTTTGTGCTACCACACTTTTGCATGTTAATTAACTTAATTAATTCACTTGGCTAAATTAATTGGTTAATTTATCACAAATGGTCAATTCGTTTTTGGCTTATCAAGTGGTATCAGAGTAGACACACTCTGATTAAGTTTAATCTTTGCTGTGTTTGATCCATTAACCCCTGTTTGCCATGGATAGAGGACAGTCGTTAATTATACCTCCTTTATTTGATAGTACTAACTATACATACTAGAAAGTATGTATGAGAGCTTTCTTGCATTCTCTAGATGAGAAGGTATGGCAAGCTATAGAGATTGGTTGGACTAAGCCAAAGGAAGCACCGGCCAATTGGGATGAAGCAAAGATCAAGGTGGCAAACTTCAGCAGCAGGGCATTGAATGCATTATTCAGTGCAGTCACCAATGAGGAGTTTAAGAAGATATCCTTAACTGAAACTACTGAGGAAGCATAGACCATCCTCCAGACAACTTATGAGGTACAAAGGCTGTCAAAGATTCAAAGCTTCAAAGACTTACTACAAGTTTTGAAGAGATAAAGATGGAGGAGGATGAGTCGTTTGATGAGTTCTATGCCAAGCTAAAAGACATAGTGAACTCAGCCTTCAATCTTGGGGAAACCATTCCTGAACCAAGATTGTGAGGAAAGTGCTTAGATCTCTACCTGAGAGATTTCACGCCAAGATTACGACGATAGAGGAATCAAAGGATATTAACAAGATTCCTTTGACTGAGCTGGCTAGAAACTTGCAAACCTATGAGCTAGGGTTATCAAGAATTGGCAAGTCAGGTAAAGGTAAGAGCATGGCTTTGAAGGCTAAGAGTAGTGACACTAATAAGTCTTTAGATGATGAGGATTCTAAGATGAAGTCCTACATTACAAGGCAGTTCAAGATGTTCATGAAGAATGCCAATGGGAGGAGCTTCGACAAGGACCGTAGGCAATTTAGTTCTTCTCAATTAAAGAGCCAAGACAAGGGAAGAAGGATGCAAAGGATGGCGGTTAGTACACTGTTCCTACAAGACCTAAGTGTTTTGGGTGTCATGATTTCGAACACATGAAATAGGAGTGTCCTTCATATCTTAAGAACATTGGGAGGAGCAAGGCATTTGTTGTAACCTTGAGTGATACTGAGCCTGAGGATGATTCCGACAATGAGGATGAAGAAATCTTGAATGCCTTCACTGCCACAGTTAATCCTACTGAAGGGATTGTTGAAGACGTGGACGAAGAAGAAGAATTGGTGAATTCTAAGTGTGACAAGATGGATGATCAAGATGATATCCATACAACCTATGAGAAACTGTACAAGCTCTTTGAGAAGCATGAGAAACTGTATAGACTAGCCACCAAGAAACTCATTGATGTGGAACTTGATCGTGAAAAGCTGTCCACAAAGTTTAATGAGGAAAATCAAACTATTGGAGCACTGAGGTTTAAGAACAATTTCTTGGCTTAGAAGACCAAGAAGCTTGAAGCAGAGCTGTTTCAAGTTAGAGCTCAATTGGAGAGGACTTCAAATGCAAGGCTTGATGAGATGCTCAGCATTCAGATTGAACAGGTTTAGGGTATGGTCTTTCTTCCTTTAATATTACTTCTATTAGTAATACTGTTTTTATTCCTCCTGCTAATAATGCTAATATTGAGAACAATGTTGTTAAAACTAAATTAGCTAGTGAGAGCTTAGACAAGGGTAAATCTATCGTAGGAGCACCCCCTAAGCAGGATAAGAAAGATGTTAAGAACCCTAGGGCTAAGAAGGCTAACTCTCAAAAGCCTAAACAAAAGAAGCAGCATTTCTGTCATCATTATGGAGCTGCCGGTCATATTCGACCAAATTGCTATAAGTGGTTAGCTACTCAACAGAGCAACGGCATGATAGCATCTGGAAGCCAGAATCAGCTTCAATCCTCTCTTGCTCCTTTTGGAGATCTTCTCAAAGACCTCATGTACCTTTTGAACTTGAACGGTTTTAATTCTCCCTTACCGCTGGTTCAAAGGTTTAATCAACGGAAAGGTTCTTCCAAGGTGTGGAAGGAAAAGGGCTCCAAGTGATTCTATCACTTTCTTCTATCTTCTTGTTTTTTTTTGTTGCATTACCTGTGTGTTTCGCTTTACTATTTTGAGTCAATCTAGTTTTATGCTTTGCTTTGCTTAACATGTTTTTGTTTGTTTATTTTCAATTTTGCTTACTTTTATTTTTCATATAAAAATTTGAAAAAATTGAAAAATTAGAAAATACAAAAACAGTGTGTTTTTTGTGTACATTGGTACTTGTGTACCTTGGATGGCCATTGAAACAAAGTTTTCTAAACTTTGTATCTTTTGTACCTTAGATGAGCATCTCTATGCACAACTAAGCAAGTGAGCTTTGTGGCTTTTATTTGTGACGAATAAGATCAAGTTATCTCTTGTACTTAACATTCATATAACTCTTTTTGAAGAGAAGGACTAGAAAATCCTAAGAGAAAGGCATAAATGACCATCTCACCACTATTGCCCGCCAATTATAATATGACACCTGTATACATCGGCATAGCATAAGTGCAGTGTCAATGACATTTGTGTGCTTCGGCATAGCAAAATTGGAATGTCAAATATCAATAGGTATTTCTTTTCTCTCTCTTATATGCCCATGCATAATATGCTTAAAAGAAAAATATGTAAAGAAAATAAAAAACAAAAAGATAAAAAATGCTTTTAAATACGATTGCAAGTATGTATTCTAGGAGACGTGGGAGTTATAGGATGTACCTTGAAGATGATAGTCCCCATCAAATAGTTATGATTGTGTGTGAGTTAAAGTGATTTTCTCATATCCCAAATCGTCATAAAATGTATATATTTATGCAATCTTGTGATGTTTTTTTACACACAACATGCAATATTCTTTGCTATTCTTGATACATGTTTAGGTACAATGTGATTTGGTCATCACAAGGTTTTACATGTGTTAATGTATGCTAACTAAACTGTCTTGACTTGTTTTTGAAATATAAAATTGGTTAAACTTGTTTAGTGTGTGTGTGTGTGTGTGTTTTTTGAGATCCATGTGCTTAAAATTACTGTTGAAAGATGATTTTGAGAGCTTAATATGTTGATTGGATCATTGGTTGAGTTGCATGTTGGATTGCATTCAAGTCTGTGTTTTTCACCTCTCGAAAAACTGTTCTTAAAAGCTAGCTCGACACCTCCTCGATACCTAGCTATCTGTCGAGCTTCTCAAGCTTTTTCTTATCGCAATCCCGACACCTTCTCAACACCTGGTGGATCAATTAAGTTTTTGTTCTTGATCTGGTGTTTTGTTCCTCGATACCTCCTCGACACCTACATCTATCGACGACCATTTTTCTCAACACCTTGTTCGACAGATGGCCCGACACCTCTCGATACCTTATCTGTCGAGATTTACTGAGGAGTCTACAAATACCTCCTCATGCAATCCGAAATTCATTTCTCTCTATCTCTCTCTTGATAGCTCTCTCTTTTCTCTCCCAAACAATCTCATCTCACTCCAATCTTGATCCTCAAGTTTTCTTCAAGCTTTTTCAAGGTTTTCTTCACTTGGTAAGCTTCTATTCTCTCATTCTTCATGCATTTCATCTTTTGAAACCTAGGTTTTGGGGTTTTTGAAAATTTTTGGGGTTTTTCAAAATTGATGAGTTATTGTTGAAATTTTGGGATGGATTTTCATTTATATGAGTTTGAAATCTCATGCATTGCATTACATTAGCATTATAACAGTATTTTTATGCATTTAGATGTGTGCAATATGTTTGTGTGCTGGTAGGATTGGATTGGCCTGAGCCCATGATGAATTTTCTTTTGCATGTCACATGTTCATGCATTCTCATGCATACGCACTCTCTTTTCAATATATCTTGATATATTTGAACTATTTAGGGCTTTTCTGAATATCTCTTTCTCTCCCTCTCTCCCTCTCTCTCTTTGTTTACGTTAGTTGTGTCTGTGGCACCTAAGCGTGAATCTGCTCTGCCTCGGAACCCTCTTCATTCTAAGGCATTGTCTTCATCTGATCCTACTCCTTCTAACATTCGGTTCTGTGATGAGGATGCTCGAAAGGCTTTTTCAGAGAACTTTTCTAGATGAGGTGTTCATTTGGAACGCCAAGTCATTTTGGCGAACCTCGCCAACACTGACCTTTCCACTGTCATTCACAGTCGGGGATAGGAGTCACTGTGTGACGTCCCAGTCACCTGTCCTCTCATGCTTATCTAGGAGTTTTACTCCAACATGCACGGGATTGATCGTTCAGTACCTCTTTTTTTCATTCGCATTCGAGGTATGTGCATACCTATCACACCGCAACTTATTGGGGATGTGCTTCGGGTTCCTAGGATAAAGTTTCCTGACTATCCTCGTTGTGAGCGTCTAAGGATTGTGTCCAAGGATGAGCTCATATCTACTTTTTGTGAGCGCCCTACTGAGTGGGGTGAGTGTCAGTTTACACAATGTTGGCCTTTTGCTAAAGGTCCTAGATTCTTGAACATGGTGATGACCTTTGTACTCCATCATCTCTCTCACTACAACTCCATTACAGAGCCCCGTACTTGATTTTTGTTGTCCTTACTTGAGCATCTTACTATAGACTTCCTTTCTCATTTTATTCTTTCCATTATAGATGTTCATTAGAATTCGGCGTCTCGTGATAAGCTCATCTTTCCTTCCGTTATCAAGAGGATTTTACGCCATTTTTTCGTCCCTTTTCCCATGTCTGACTACTTCACACACATTTGTGTCATAGATGCCGCTACCGTAAAACGTAGTAAGGCACAGTTTTAGTCACGACAGGAGTCAGTAGCTCCTCCCTCTGGTTTGACTCCATCTTGTTCAGCACCATCTCGGTCTGCTCCATCTATATTTGTTCCCTCCTTTTCCATGGGTAATGTGCCACTTGGAGATGTCATGGCGCAGCTGCAGCACATGGATGCTCGCCTTGAGACACTCTCTACTGAGTTGTATCGAGTGAACGTTTGTGTCAGTCTTATTGAACGACTGCAGGCGGCTATGGGTGGCTATGCTTCTGAGGCTTCTCCTCCACCACCTCCTCTAGTGGCTTCTGATTCTAATGCTGAGGGTGATGATGATGATGGTGATGACAATGATGCTTCTAATGATGATGATGGAGATGCTAGCTCTAACAATGAGATGTCTACTTGACACTTTACCCTTTGTCACTCATGACAAAAAGGGGAGTAGTTTTTGGATATGAGAGTAGTCACTTTTATGGGGAGAGTTAGTATATGACCATTTTAATAGGGGGAGTGTTGATATGAGGGATATAGTGAGGATATAATGTATTTTTTTCTTTTTCTTTCTTTTATAGATACACTGATCTTGTATATTGGGTCTTGTGACCACTTTTACACTTACATTGTACTTATATTCTTTATATGTGGATGTATGTTTCTTTCACCTATCTTTCACGTGTTGTTTCCTTTCTTCCTTTATACACATGCTTCTTACTTATATGCAATCTATTATTTCTATTTCACACTAAGTTGCCTTGATGAGTTTTGTTTAAAGTGTTTCAGAAATAAAAATTTTTAAAGTCTAATTGCTATAAACTCTCTTCTTGCAAAGTTTTTCAAGAATTTGTGTTAGGATAGATTTTATTGTATTCAACAAGTGAATATGAGTTAAGTGATTTATGACTTCTCTCATATGTTCATTTGTTTATTGTGGTTTTGTCACAGATTGCCAAAGGGGGAGATTGTTAGGACATATGTGTTTCATTTGTTAATAACATATGTCATTCTTTTATGTAATTAGCTAATTATTTGAAAAAACGTACTTTACTTGTATTTGGGTAGTTCTAGGTGTTTTTAATATTTCAAGAAACTATGTTTCAAGATCAAGTGTTGAAGTCATCAAGTCTGTCCAAGAAACAAGCAGAAGAAGTGCAAGTTCATTAAAGCTCGATAGCTAGCATTTGTCGAGGTTTAGAAAGCTGCTCAAGCCCGTGTACTCGACACCTTCTCGACAGTTGCTCGACACATCCTATCTGTCGAGGTTTATGAATTTTAGAATTTTGATATGATTTTCTTGGAATCCGTAAATGTGTCTTTGGGCTTTCTTTTCTCCTAACCCTAGACATATAACATGATTATTTTAAGGGCCGTCAAAGTGGACATAAGTTGTATAAGCATTGAGCAAAGTTTGTTCAAGCAATCTGTGACCAGAGACAAAGTTTCGCCCTAGTTCATCATTCTTGAAGAAGTTGCTGTGTATGTGCACCTTTGGGTTTTATGACCAAGCATCTTGTTGATCTTCATCATTGGGATGAACTGAAGAACTTTGCAGCCAACAACTCGTTCTAGTTGGTGTTTGAAATCGCGTACTGGGATCCACGCAATTGGTTAGTCACGTACTTGGGAGCCGTGCATCAAAAGAGGAAATTGTCACTACAGAACAAGTCCAATTGGGTATTGGGATAAGGGTTCAACTGTAGGTTGTTATAAGGTACTGGAATTCCTTTACTTGTAACCGCTTGTTGTGATAATAATAGAGTTTCGGGAGTGGTGACCTGAAAATTACCCAATGGGGCTTTTGCCATTAGGTTTTCCCCAATCGTAAACAAATTACTATATTATTATTTTCCACTACATAATTGTTTATTGGTGAATTGTTTGTACTACCACGCTTTTGCATGTTAATTAGCTTAATTAATTCACTTGGCTAAATTAATAGGTTAATTTATCACAAGGGGTCAATTCCTTTTTGGCCTATCACTAGATATGGACCCACATCGAGCGGGACCTTCTATAGGGACTGTCTTGATGAGGTAGGCTGTGCATCGTTCAAGTTTTGCTTTGGGATGCTCCTTCGATAGGCGAGGTATGCACTTGTCCAAAATTATAGTCAATATATGTAGTAGAAAGATTTTTTACATTTAAGTTTGAAGCATAATTATTACATGCTTAGTGAATGCTATTATTAATATTAAGATGCTCTGTTTGCAGGAAGTGCCAGGTGTATTGACTTGTCATCACCAAGAGAAAGGTCTGCTTGAAGGTGTGTTAGATCCACAAATTGCCACTTATATCACATATGTAGGGTTAGATGGGTTACTTCATGTCCCAAATATAGACCTTGACCATGCATTGATCACAACGTTGGTGGAGAGATGGCAACCGGAGACACACTCATTTCACTTACCACATAGTGAGATAACCATCACGCTACAAGGCATGGATGTTATAATGGGGGTACCTGTAGATGGCTTGCCAGTGGTGTGGGATTTACCTGTATGGACGATTAGGGCGAACTTTGTGTCGAATTGCTAGGGCATAGGTCGCCGAACAGACAAGTCGGTACTGGTAAGAACACTGCAATGATGGAAGGGTCGAGGGTAAAAACCAAATGGCTTGAGGAGCAGTTTAGCAACCCTCTCCTGGCTGACACTACTGAGGTGCTTATGTAGTAGTATGCTTGGTTTTACATACTAAGGATGTTGGGCGGTATGCTGTTTATGGACAAGTTTGGCAAACGGCTTTTAATTATGTATCTGCAATTTTTTCAATCCAATCAACAACGGAAAGAATTATTGTTGGGGTAGTACAACACTAAGTTGGCTATATAGACACCTCTGTAAGGCATCATAAAAGACAGCCAAGAAGATTGGCGGTGCATTGCTATTGGTGTAGTTATAGGCATGGGCGAGGTTTCCACACATATGTCCTGTGATGAGGCATCCACACCAGGCACTGCCCCCAGGTCCACTTGCTGTCAGGTATGTAGGATCTTAGATAGTTACCGTTTTACATTTTCACGTTAACTTTTTTCGCATGGGAATTATTAAGTAACTAATATGAAGGTTATATATGTGTTGTTTGCTAGATGGAAAGGGGCTAAGATAACAACTGAACATCCAATGCATGTCCTACACGCCTATCGTGTGTCGCTTGGTTTCCTACGGTCAAATTAGGTATCGTTCCTGACAAGTGGGAACCGCTTTGGCATGTAGTTGTTGTACTTACAATTCGCTTTGGAATGAATAAACGTTTTTTGTTTTAGAGTTAAACATTGTTGCCATGGATTATTTACATTCGTTACACATTTTTTCTAATTATATTGTTAATATGGTTGTTTGCATCTGTTTGCATCAGATTTTTTTTTTTTTTTTTCTATATATGCTTAACCTATTGTCTACAATTTGATGTTGTGGTTGATGTTCTTGCTGTTTAATGTGTATTACTGAAATAGGTTAGAGATTTATTTTTTCAATACAAGCCGCCTAAAATAACTTATGGGCTACATGAATACATGTGCATGGATTTACACATTTTAGATTATCCATCTTTTTAACTAGTATTTTTGGAATGTTGATCCAACAGTAGTTTAGCAGTGAGTGTTCTTTTCTCCGATTTAAGATTGGATTGTTTTATGTTCTGTTTCATTTTTGTGTGCATGTATGAGTGGATAAGGTGAACTTTTATAAATATAAACTCAAGCTTTGCTTGTGTTTTAAGCAAGGATTTAGAAAGATCAAATCCTGAGAAGTGGGGTTTGCAAATGAAAAGGTTGTAATAGGAGAAAAGCATTTTTTGAAGAATATTCATCAATGCAAGCCAGCTCATAGTCATTACATGTAGAACCAAGATCATGTTTCAGTCCCATTAACCAAACAGAAAAACAGTATTTTGAGATGAAAATTAATAGACAACCACTTACTTCACTTGGACCTACAGAGGCATCAAAGATAAGGAGACATTTGAGTTTCAATTATGACTTTAGGTGAGAAATTGTGGAATATGGAACAAAAGATAGTCAATATGACTCTACTTATTGGTTGTGGTAACTATTGCATATTATATCTGTTTACAACCAAGAGTAAGCTAAATTGTTTTACTAATGTAAATGGTGTTTGACTCTACTTATTTGTTGTGGTAACTATGGCATATTATGTCTGTTTACAACTAGGAGTAAGCTAAATTGTTTTAATGATGTAAATGGTGTTTGACTCTACTTATTTTTTGTGGTAACTATGGCAATTTCCACTTGATGTAAATGGTGGCAACTATATACTAGATATTCTTGTTTTTACTGATTTAATTTTTTTGACATTTGTGCATAGGTGGAAATCTAACTTATAAGTATCAATTTTGACCCAAAAATATCTAATTTAAATCAAGATCATTCTATGACATTGGATTATTTACCTTTTTGTCAGATTGAGTTGCCTTAAGAAATCTCCTCATAAACACATATGGGGTAGGCATAGACAACTTAAATTGTAATGTGTTCACCATAAATCTCTCCTACAAGCAAGGGAAATCATTAAATTAATTTAATAGTGAAAGGAACGAAAGGAAACTAGTGGGAACTATAATAAGGACAGAAACTTCCTCATATTTGCAAGCTAGTAGCATGGCTGTTAGCCCAACCAAGTGAAGCTTCTTTTTTAGAACTGTTTGGTGCTCTAAGAACCTGTCTATAAGGTTGACAGTGAAGAATAAGGTCTTGTCCATAAGGTCAAATTTGCAGTGAACCTGTTACTACAACCAATTTCATTAGTCAATTTCAAGTACAAATTTTCAGTGTCACTCAGATGTCCCTACAACTGCTTTAATCAATAAAAAGTAATCCCCATCCAAAAGGATGGAGAAATTGATATTATTTTGTTTGAAAAGAACATGAATATGAATTCCAAAACACAGAGATTTAGTTCATTATAAATAGTTATGCAAAGGCTTTCAAGTGCTATGCAGATCAAATGTAATTTTTTTTTACTTTCTACATGATGACCAAAGTACATCTTCAGTATCTCCCTTCACAAAAGCAAATCGGTTTAGAATCATTTTGCTTTGCACCCAAGAATGGGGCCTCCCATACAGATTGATGGTCAAGTTTAATGGACACCGTACTCAAATTTTATGGCCTCGAGTATCAATTTGCATGATTTTGCTTTGCACTCAAGAATGGGGCCTCACATACAAATTGATACTCGAGTCTCACATATAGATTGATACTCAAGTTTAATGGACTCGGGTACTACTAACACAGTACTCGAGTTTCATGGACTTAGGTACCACACTAATATAGTACTCGAGTCCAGGAAACTCGAGTACCAAGTGGCATTTTTTAATGCCCAAATGCCAGCTCAGCTAGTGCCATGGTGGAATAGAAACTAGGAACTCGATTTTTCTAAACTCGAGTACCATTTAGAACTCAAGTTTAGGGAACTCAAGTACCTAAGAAGTGGCAGATCCCCATTTAGTTTCGAAACAATGCTAAATTGCTACAAATTTTATGAAATAGTGGTATTTGGCCATTTTCACCAGGAAATAAGAACAAAGAAAAGGAATAGAGAGAAGAATAAGAGAGGAACCTTCTGGTGCAACCAAGAAAGAGAAAGGAAATTGACTTGGGTGGGGCACGTGTATGCTAAGGAGAATAGTGAGTTGATGACTCACATTAAAACCTTTTAAAATTTACTTTCCACCCCCCCCCCCCTTATAAGCTTATATTCTAAAAAGACCCAAACTATAAAATAACTTCGCATATAAACTCTTAACTTAACCACTTAATATAGTTTTGTACTTACTTTGTATATATCTATAATACAATTAGTCATTCACTTATTTATAATCTTTACAATTCTTATTCAATGGCATTATAAAATAATATGTTTATTAAATACTCTTCTATTAATTATAGAAAGAAAGTGGCTTAAAATAATAATTAATCACTTAAACACATAGTTTAGCTATTAGGTTGGGTCGGGATATTACACAAACAGCCCCAAACTTTAGAATTGTAATTTGCAATTTACCCAAACATTTATAATGGAAAGTATGTGTGTGTATATATATATATATATATTGCAATAAAAATGAAATTGTTGGCAATGATGGTATTAAACAATGTTATTAATTTCGTTCCATTTCGGCCATTCCGGCTAGAATATCTCATACCAACATGGAATTCAATATGGTAATACCACTCATTCCACCTTGAGTCAAATTCCGACCAATTTTGGTAAGTTCTGGCCATTCCATCAACTTAATTTCGGCTGAATTCGGACTAGGTGTTGTCTAGGTACAATGGTATATAATAATAATAATAATAAAATATATTATTATTATTATTATTATTATTATTTTGAGAATCTAATATTATTAATGTAAGGTTGGGGTTTGGTCCTTAAGCCCAAAAGATGAATGGATTAAGGCCCAAAAAGCCCAATACAATGAATTTGTAGAGAGTGAGCTTGAAAGCTAGGTTTTAATGTATTGCCACTTATATCACATATGTAGGGTTAGATGGGTTACTTCATGTCCCAAATATAGACCTTGACCATGCATTGATCACAACGTTGGTGGAGAGATGGCAACCGGAGACACACTCATTTCACTTGCCACATAGTGAGATAACCATCACGCTACAAGGCATGGATGTTATAATGGGGGTACCTGTAGATGGCTTGCCAGTGGTGTGGGATTTACCTGTATGGACGATTAGGGCGACCTTTGTGTCAAATTGCTAGGGCATAGGTCGCTGAACAGACAAGTCGGTACTGGTAAGAACACTGCAATGATGGAAGGGTCGAGGGTAAAAACCAAATGGCTTGAGGAGCAGTTTAGCAACCCTCTCCTGGCTGACACTACTGAGGTGCTTGTGTAGTAGTATGCTTGGTTTTACATACTAAGGATGTTGGGTGGTATGCTGTTTATGGACAAGTTTGGCAAACGGCTTTTAATTATGTATCTGCAATTTTTTCAATCCAATCAGCAACGGAAAGAATTATTGTTGGGGTAGTACAACACTAAGTTGGCTATATAGACACCTTTGTAAGGCATCATAAAAGACAGCCAAGAAGATTGGCAGTGCATTGCTATTGGTGTAGTTATAGGCATGGGCGAGGTTTCCACACATATGTCCTGTGATGAGGCATCCACGCCAGGCACTGCCCCCAGGTCCACTTGCTGTCAGGTATGTAGGATCTTAGATAGTTACCGTTTTACATTTCCACGTTAACTTTTTTCGCATGGGAATTATTAAGTAACTAATATGAAGGTTATATCTGTGTTGTTTGCTAGATGGAAAGGGGCTAAGATAACAACTGAACATCCAATGCATGTCCTACACGCCTATCGTGTGTCGCTTGGTTTCCTACGGTCAAATTAGGTATCGTGCCTGACAAGTGGGAACCGCTTTGGCATGTAGTTGTTGTACTTACAATTCGCTTTGGAATGAATTAACATTTTTTGTTTTAGAGTTAAACATTGTTGCCATGTATTATTTACATTCGTTACACATTTTTTCTAATTATATTGTTAATATGGTTGTTTGCATCTGTTTGCATCAGATTTTTTTTTTTTTTTTTTCTATATATGCTTAACCTATTGTCTACAATTTGATGTTGTGGTTGATGTTCTTGCTGTTTAATGTGTATTACTGAAATAGGTTAAAGATTTATTTTTTCAATACAAGCCGCCTAAAATAACTTATGGGCTACATGAATACATGTGCATGGATTTACACATTTTAGATTATCCATCTTTTTAACTAGTATTTTTGGACTGCTGATCCAACAGTAGTTTAGCAGTGAGTGTTCTTTTCTCCGATTTAAGATTGGATTGTTTTATGTTCTGTTTCATTTTTGTGTGCATGTATGAGTGGATAAGGTGAACTTTTATAAATATAAACTCAAGCTTTGCTTGTGTTTTAAGCAAGGATTTAGAAAGATCAAATCCTGAGAAGTGGGGTTTGCAAATGAAGAGGTTGTAATAGGAGAAAAGCATTTTTTGAAGAATATTCATCAATGCAAGCTAGCTCATAGTCATTACATGTAGAACCAAGATCATGTTTCAGTCCCATTAACCAAACAGAAAAACAGTATTTTGAGGTGAAAATTAATAGACAACCACTTGCTTCACTTGGACCTACAGAGGCATCAAAGATAAGGAGACATTTGAGTTTCAATTATGACTTTAGGTGAGAAATTGTGGAATATGGAACAAAAGATAGGCAATATGACTCTACTTATTGGTTGTGGTAACTATTGCATATTATGTCTGTTTACAACCAAGAGTAAGCTAAATTGTTTTACTAATGTAAATGGTGTTTGACTCTACTTATTTGTTGTGGTAACTATGGCATATTATGTCTGTTTACAACTAGGAGTAAGCTATATTGTTTTAATGATGTAAATGGTGTTTGACTCTACTTATTTTTTGTGGTAACTATGGCAATTTCCACTTGATGTAAATGGTGGCAACTATATACTAGATATTCTTGTTTTTACTGATTTAATTTTTTGACATTTGTGCATAGGTGGAAATCTAACTTATAAGTATCAATTTTGACCCAAAAATATCTAATTTAAATCAAGATCATTCTATGACATTGGATTATTTACCTTTTTGTCAGATTGAGTTGCCTTAAGGAATCTCCTCATAAACACATATGGGGTAGGCATAGACAACTTAAATTGTAATGTGTTCACCATAAATCTCTCCTACAAGCAAGGGAAATCATTAAATTAATTTAATAGTGAAAGGAACGAAAGGAAACTAGTGGGAACTATAATAAGGACAGAAACTTCCTCATATTTGCAAGCTAATAGCATGGCTGTTAGCCCAACCAAGTGAAGCTTCTTTTTTAGAACTGTTTGGTGCTCTAAGAACCTGTCTATAAGGTTGACAGTGAAGAATAAGGTCTTGTCCATAAGCTCAAATTTGCAGTGAACCTGTTACTACAACCAATTTCATTAGTCAATTTCAAGTACAAATTTTCAGTGTCACTCAGATGTCCCTACAACTGCTTTAATCAATAAAAAGTAATCCCCATCCGAAAGGATGGAGAAATTGATATTATTTTGTTTGAAAAGAACATGAATATGAATTCCAAAACACAGAGATTTAGTTCATTATAAATAGTTATGCAAAGGCTTTCAAGTGCTATGCAGATCAAATGTAATTTTTTTTTTACTTTCTACATGATGACCAAAGTACATCTTCAGTATCTTCCTTCACAAAAGCAAATCGGTTTAGAATCATTTTGCTTTGCACCCAAGAATAGGGCCTCCCATACAGATTGATAGTCAAGTTTAATGGACACCGTACTCAAATTTTATGGACTCGAGTATCAATTTGCATGATTTTGCTTTGCACTCAAGAATGGGGCCTCACATACAAATTGATACTCGAGTCTCACATATAGATTGATACTCAAGTTTAATGGACTCGGGTACTGCTAACACAGTACTCGAGTTTCATGGACTTAGGTACCACACTAATATAGTACTCGAGTCCAGGAAACTCGAGTACCAAGTGGCATTTTTTAATGCCCAAATGCCAACTCAGCTAGTGCCATGGTGGAATAGAAACTAGGAACTCGATTTTTCTAAACTCGAGTACCATTTAGAACTCAAGTTTAGGGAACTCGAGTACCTAAGAAGTGGCAGATCCCCATTTAGTTTCGAAACAATGCTAAATTGCTACAAATTTTATGAAATAGTGGTATTTGGCCATTTTCACCAGGAAATAAGAACAAAGAAAAGGAATAGAGAGAAGAATAAGAGAGGAACCTTCTGGTGCAGCCAAGAAAGAGAAGGGAGATTGACTTGGGTGGGGCACGTGTATGCTAAGGAGAATAGTGAGTTGATGACTCACATTAAAACCTTTTAAAATTTACTTTCCACCCCCCCCCCCCTTATAAGCTTATATTCTAAAAAGACCCAAACTATAAAATAACTTCGCATATAAACTCTTAACTTAACCACTTAATATAGTTTTGTACTTACTTTGTATATATTTATAATACAATTAGCCATTCACTTATTTATAATCTTTACAATTCTTATTCAATGGCATTATAAAATAATATGTTTATTAAATACTCTTCTATTAATTATAGAAAGAAAGTGGCTTAAAATAATAATTAATCACTTAAACACATAGTTTAGCTATTAGGTTGGGTCGGGATATTACACAAACAGCCCCAAACTTTAGAGGTGTAATTTGCAATTTACTCAAACATTTATAATGGAAAGTATGTGTGTGTATATATATATATTGCAATAAAAATGAAATTGTTGGCAATGATGGTATTAAACAATGCTATTAATTTCGTTCCATTTCGGCCATTCCGGCTAGAATATCTCATACCAACATGGAATTCAATATGGTAATACCACTCATTCCACCTTGAGTCAAATTCCGACCAATTTTGGTAAGTTCTGGCCATTCCATCAACTTAATTTCGGCTGAATTCGGACTAGGTGTTATCTAGGTACAATGGTATATAATAATAATAATAATAATAAAATATTATTATTATTATTATTATTATTTTGAGAATCTAATATTATTAATGTAAGGTTGGGGTTTGGTCCTTAAGCCCAAAAGATGAATGGATTAAGGCCCAAAAAGCCCAATACAATGAATTTGTAGAGAGTGAGCTTGAAAGCTAGGTTTTAATGTCCATAAACGCGCGTACTGAATCTAATATAGCAAGAAAGTAAAGGAGAACAAGCTTTATGCAAAAGAAAACCTTCCTTGGCAAAGTCCAAGGAGAATAATCCTACCTTGTATATTTTCTTTAAAGTTGTGTATTATTATAGTTCTTGTCACTATAGTGTTTTCTCTACAGATTTCCCTATCCCTTGTCTCTAGAGGGTCTCTTACATTATATAGCTCCCTTTAGATGATCTTGGCCCTCCATGTGTTGATCATCCAGGCCACTACTTGAGTGTTTGTCACATCAGACACCTTCCCAAACCCCTTGTGAGTCACGGCAGCCAAGGTAGCACTGTTTACGGGTCTTCTCCATATACATGTAGCTAGGAGGTTTGGTAGGATGCATTAAATGTGGTGGCAGCCACCACCCTTTCAGTCATGTCAGTGCTAACCCTTTCCCCGAAACTCTTTCTTTACAATACGACTTCCTTTCGTGACATGCTATTGACGTGGCCTTACTGTCCAAGGGTATGGCCTCCTCGACCTAATAATGGCCCTTCTTGGCCGTGGATATGACGTGTGGCACAATTACCTATTGGAATTCCTGTACCCCACAATAGCCCCTCAAAACTTTGGTTTTCTCATTTTATCCGAGGAGAAAAATGGGGTTTTGACCTTGGATAATTAGTTCCACACGTTTCTTTGACTTTCATATATAGGAATGTTGCTTCCCGTGTCCCGTAACTATTTTGGCGCTTCAGAGTCCGCAACGTCTCATTAAATGCTCTAGGTGGCACTTTGTTTCCCACATCTTATGGTGAGATGGAGATCCTACGGCTGGCACATTTCCTCAAATTTTGAGTGGGATAACTCCCACCCAATTCCGCCTCCTATATAAAGCACCTGGGGGATTCATTTCCCTCACTTTACCAATCTTCGAACTCTCCAGATTTCCTAAATCTCCAAACTCTCAAGACTTCTTCAAGCTTTTAAGAAGCTTTTGAAGTGACCTTGCCCTTAGTTTCATAAGTTCCCTTTGTTCTTAGGCTATTTTCTCATCGGTTAATCTTCTCGGCCTTCTAATTTTTACTTCCCTTTCACAAATATCTTCTTCATTTCTTTTTAGTCTACTCTAATGGGTAGGTTTGCCCATTTAATAGATTCTCCCACCGGTATGGAGGGGTTTAGGGCTAAATACCACATTCCCCAAGGAGTTTCCTTACGTTACTGTGCTCCAGGGCAATGGCTCGCCCATAGGAATGAAGGGGAGGTTGTCATTCCCATGATCGTCTTCATTGAAGGGGGATTGACACTCCCCATAGGTAGCATGACTAGGGACTATTTAATCGCCCATAGGCTGTGCCCCTACCAATGTGCACCCAACTAGGGGGAATGATGCTCTCAACGAACAAATGGGATTAAAACTCACCTGGCACGACATCGTTTAGATGCACAATTGCCATTCACTTGCTGACTCAGGGTATTACCTCAAGTCTAAGTCCCTAGTTGTGTAGGCTGGTCTTATGTATTCCCTAGTCCAACAAGAGCATGAAAGACGACTACCTAATTACCTTTGGTGAATGGCATGACAATCTTCACTACCTAACCCGGGAGGGAGAGCCAAGTAGGGTGCCCTAGGTTTAGGTCCCTTGACATAGGACTTAGTTTTGTGGTTCTCTCTTTTCTTTCTTTCCTTCACTTTGTTCTCTTCTGACTAAAGGTTCATCTTTCTAATCGAGATTTTGCTTTCGATAAGTTTTTACAAATAAAACGCATGTAGCGGCCAAACTTAACCTCGTCAACATTGAAGACCTCAAAAAAGTACTAAGGTTTAAGGTATTTGTGAGCGAAGATAGATAACTGAGAGCTGTCCACCTTATCCTCGATTTCGAGCCCAGATAGACGTCTCGGTGCCTAGTTTTCTAGCCCGAGAAAACATTGTGCAAGTTGACCGGCCTTCCTAACGCGCTTCCACTGAAGTAGCAGCTCCAAGAGAAGAGACTACTTCCTCACGCCTATCATTCGAGGAAGAAATAGACCAATTCCAACTCAAGGAAGAGAGGAAGGAGCGGGGAGATCCTGTCATCCATATCTTAGATGTAGAGGATGAGTTTGACAGGCTTTCAAGTGTTCACACCTTAGGCCTCACAATTGCATGCATAGTGCTTCGAGGAAGAAGAAGAAGAAGGCATGGCCCTGAACAGGATGAGGGGTTTGTGTGACCTCCTTGCAAATAGAGCTAAAGGGCTAGCATCCAAGGATGCCTCGAGGTCCTAGCCTCCTTTTGCCCTCCCCTCCCGCCTCCTCCTCCTACAGTTAACCTGCTTCTCATACCCAACTTGAAGAAAAAAAGGAAAGAGAATGAGGTAGTCGAGGAGGTGGAGTTGGTCCCCCAAAAGGACCCCAAGCAAAAAAAAATAGCCAAGGGCCAGGTGAGGGCCTCCTAGGTCGAAAGTAAGAAGGACCACCATACGGCCGAGGTGCGCCCCCCAATTCCTAGTATGGGATCCCCGGTTGGAGCTGGAGGGGGCAACCATACCACGGAGTAGAAAGGGCATGCCCACTACCTAGCCAAGGCCCTAGAGTTGCCCTTGTTGCTGCCTAAAGACATGATTGCACTGTAGACTATGAGGCAACCAGATCTTTTTCTATCCTTAAAGAAGGACTTGGCCCTGGTAAGTTTCTGGTCGTGCCTTTTTAATTTCGGCCAAGAGGTGTTCGTGGCCAAGGAGTGGGTGAAAGACGTCCGCAATGAAGCCAGAGTCAAGGCTAACTTAAGTGCCAAGACCAGCAAGGCCTTGGGCACAGTGGAGAAAAAGAATAAGGAACTGACTGTAAAGCTGACGGCCGAGGAGAGGGAGAGAATGAGCACTAAGGCTGGCCTTAAGAACGCTCAAGACTAGGCTGATGAGCAATGCAAGAAGCTCCATTACGTCGAGATAGAGCTGGCCACAGCCAAGTAGCAGGTCACGGACTTGAAGGCAAAGATAGGGAAGGCTAAGGAGGCTGCTCAAACGGCCAACGAAGCTATGAAGGCTGCGAAGTAGGCATCCTACGACCTTAGGGTGTAGAAAACTGAGGTCCGTTTGGAAAAGGAGCTAGCGGAGGTCTGCAGGGATTATTGCCAAGAAGTATGGACAGAGGCACTCAACCCGGCAGGAGTCTCTGTGGCCTTGGAGGAAGGCTGGGAACATCTATTACCCTCTAGACATCCACGAAGTTCCAGCCGCCTTCCCTCCCTCTGTTGCCCCTGCACCAACTTCCTCTAAGCAGCCCTCTACCACCCAGACCACTTTTCCTCCTACTGAGATCCTTAAAGGGCCTAGCAAGGCTAGTGACCAAGGCCAGGGAGTTGAGGTGGCTAAGGGCAAGGGGATCAAGCCCCTGGCTGGGGCCAAGGGTTCAGAGGCTGCTCTCCAGTTAAAGGATGCTGCCCCTAAAGTCAAGGATGCTGCTCTTAAGGCAAAGGAGGCTGATCCCAAATCCAAGGAATCTAGCCAACCTGTCCCCCAGCTAGGCAACAAAGCAAACCCTTTTCCTCCAGCCAAGGCATAGTTTAGGGTCTTTTTCTTTTGCTCCCCCCCCCCCCCTCCTTTTGCACATTTTCTTGTATTATTTCTTATTTCTTTTTTTTTTTATTTTAGGGTCTTTTTCTTTTGCTCCCCCCCCCCCCCTCCTTTTGCACATTTTCTTGTATTATTTCTTATTTCTTTTTTTTTTTATATATGTAATTTTCCTTGGTTATGGTAGTTTTTCCATTGTTCACGATGTAGCTTTCTTTTACTTAATGAAAAGACTTCAATTTTTACTTTATGATCCTTTCTTTTTCATTGCGATATTTATCTTGGGTTGGCTGTAGTCCTTGCTTTCCTTTATGCTGAGACTTTAGATTAATGACACTTCTGAGGGTGAACACCCATACTTTAACAAAAGCTGATAGCAATGACTGGTTGTTAACTAGTACAAATCCAACCTATATAAACAATGAGAAGAACGACTACATAGGTACTGAAAACTGTAGTTAACAAAGAGGTTTAGGTCCCTAGAGACAGACCAAACAATTAGTAGGAAAAGAAGGTGTCCGAGGTCTCTCATTTTAAGAGTATCTTACTAATGTACCCTCAGAATCCTTTAATCAAGACCCAAGGTGAGCCCCTACTTTCCTAAGGTGATGCTATGCCAGGGTCCTATCCTTGGTGAGTTCTCCAAGTGTCAATTTTCCCAAGGCATGTAATCCGAGGGACCGGACATATCCCATGTTCTGTGCAACATTTAAGAAAATAACCCAGAATATTAATTTATCCAAGGTATATGGTTCTAGGAGCCAGGCATAACCAAGGTTCTGTTTAATATTCTCATTAGTAATGAGGAGTGTTAATTTACCTAAGGCATGTGGTCTATGGGACCAGACATAACCAAGGTTCTGTTTAACATTTAAACAAATAACCTAGAATATTAATTTACCCAAGGCACGTGGTTTGAATAGCCAGGCATAACCAAGGTTCTGTTTAATATTCACATAAGTAATGGGGAGTGTTAATTTACCCAAGGCATGTCGTCTGAGGGACCAAACATAACCAAGTTTCTGTTTACACTTAAACAAATAAGCCAGAATATTAATTTACCTAAGGCATGTGGTCCGAAGAGCCAGGCATAACCAAGGTTCTATTTAATATTCATATAAGAGACAACACATAACGCTAGAAAGAAAAACATGGCAGAGCTGCCTTTCATTAATAATAATACCTTCACAGGTTATTTACATCCTAGGGGCGTGGTACAACTTTTTCGTCCAAGTTCTCTAGGAAGTATGCCCTTATCCCAGCTACCGAGATGATACGGTATGGCCCTTCCTAATTGGATCCTAACTTTCCCCAAGCTAGGTTTTTTGCCATGCCCACAACCTTTCTCAATACCAAGTCCCCCAAGGCTAATGGCCTTAACTTCATACTTGAGTTATACCCCTGTTTGAGCTTTTGCTGATAATATGCTAATTAAACCATGGTATTTTCCCTCCGTTCCTCATTCAAGTCGAAACTCTTCTCCAACAGGCTGTCATTACTGTTTGTGGTGAACAAGCTTATCCTCAGCGTTGGGAATCCAAACTCCAGAAGTATCATGGCCTCGACCCCATAGATCATTGAAAATGGCATCTCCCCAATTGACCTACGAGGGGTGGTCTGATATGTCCAAAGAACATGTGGCAGCTTTTCCACCCAACTACCCTTTGCATCATCTGACCTCTTCTTGAGTCCACTCACTATGACCTTATTAACAACCTCGACCTGTCCATTTCTCCGTGGATAAACAAGGGTAGAATACCTATTCTTGATGCCTAAATCACAACAGTGCCTCCTGAAAGTTTTGCTATCAAACTAAAGACCATTATATGAGATGAGGGTGTAAGGGATCCTAAACCGAGTGACAATATTCTTTTACACAAATCTCTTGGCATCCACATCTCTGAGGTTGGCAAGGGGCTCAGCTTCAACTCAATTGGTGAAGTAATCTATACTGACCAACGACCATCTCTTATTTCCTACTACTTTAAGGAAGGGTCCCATAATATCCAAGCCTCACTGGGCGAAAGGCTAGGGGCTAGACAAAGGATTGAGGACACCCTTTGGCTGATGAATATTTAAGGCATACTTTTGACATTGGTCACACTTCTTAATGTATTCATGTGCCTTCTTTTGCATATTCGACCACCAGTATCCTTGGGTAAGGGCCTTGTGAGATAACGACCTGCCTCCTGTGTGACTTTCACAAATTCCTTCATGCAACTCCTCCAAGAGTAGCTCCACTACTTCAGGATGGATGCATAGCAAATATGGCTTTGAAAAGGAGTGCTTGTATAACTTTTGGTCCTCAGATAGCCAAAAGAAAGGAGCTTTTCTTTGCACCTTGTCAGCCTTCCCCTTCTCCTCGAGCAAAACGTCGCCTTTAAGGAATAGGACAACAAGATCCATCCAACTAGGTCTCACCTTCAGTTGGTGAATCTGGACCTTCTCCCTCTTCATCTCGGTCGGGTTGCATAGATCCTCGATCGATGACCTGAGGTATTTTTGCATGTGTATTTTTGCTTCTAGGGATTTGGTGAAAGGAAAAAGAGTCAAATCCTAACTGCAAGTGCCTAGCCTGTTTCTGGTACTCTTGCATTCTCATGTCCTTGCCTTCCAATTCCCCCTTTACCTAGCCTGCAATTAACCTCGAATTTGAAAACGTCTCCACCATTCTTCCCCCCATTTTCTAAACCATCTCCGTTCCCACTAATAAAGCCTCGTACTCAACCTCATTGTTCATGACCGAGAAGCTCAGTCTTAAGGATTTCTCAATAATGATCTTCTCGGGAGATACCACAACTAGCCCCACTCCCAATCCCCTTTGGTGGGCTGTGCCATCAACATACACCTTCCAAGATGGTGGTTCCTGGAAGGAAATTGTGCCAACTAATTTTCCATCCATGCCCCACTTTTCACCGTTTTCTTCTAATGGAGGCTCAACAAATTCAGCCACCAAATTGGCAAGGACCTGGCCCTTTATAGAGGTGCAAGGCATGTATTTAATATCGAAGGCTCCTAGGATCGTTTCCTATTTCGCGACCCTCCCTATGTAATCAGCTTTTCGAAGCAGTGATCGAAGAGGGAGTTGGTTAGAATCACTACCGTGTAGGCCTGGAAGTAGTGTAGAAGCTTCCGTGTAGCATGCATTACTATCAAGATGGTCCTCTCCAATGGTAACTAGCGAGTCTCTATCTCGTGTAATGATTTACCCACGTAATAAACTGGTCTCTACACCCCCTCATCAACCTGCACCAGTACCAAACTCACCGCATGTGAGGCCATAGTAATGTAAGCGAATAAAACCTCCTCCTCCTCGGGCTTGGACATAATAGGTGGACGGGAGAGATATTCCTTCAGTTGCTAGAAGGCTGAGGAACACTTCTTTGTTCATTCAAATCCCTTCCACTTATGTAACAACTAGAAGAAGAGCCTACATCTGTCTATCGACCGAGAAATGAATTTATTCAGGTCCTAAGAGGCTGCAGGTCGTTAATGGCTTTAATCTGATTTGGGTCAATTTCGATTCCACAGTGGGTAACCATATAGCCAAGAAATTTACCAGAGCCCATGCCAAAAGAACATTTAAGAACATTTAGTGGCATTAAGGTGCAGTTTGTGTTTCCTCAATATTTTTGCCAAGTTGCGGTTCGAACATCCGGGTCATCATCCTTTAGTAAGTAGACCCCGCATTCTTCAGCCTAAAGGGCATCACTTTATAATGATAGTTTCCTGTGGGCATAATGAAGGAAGTCTTCTCCTGATCACCTAGAGCCAATGATATCTAGTGAGATCCCTAGAAGGCGTCTAAGAAGCTCATTCGAGGATTTCTGACAGTTGCATTCACCAACTGATCTATTTAAGGCAAGGGAAAAGGATCCTTTAGGCAAGCTTTATTTACATCCGTGAAGTCCACACACACCCGTCATTTCCCACTTTTCTTCTTCACCACCACTGTGTTGGCCATCCACTCGGAGTAGAACACCTCTTTTATGGCTCCAGCCCGCTTAAGTTTGAGCACTTCATCCTTGACAACATTAGAATGTTCCTTGGATGATTGCTGAGGTGGTTGCCTTTTGGGGACGACAGATGGATTGACGTTTAAATGGTGACAGATGAAGTCCAGATCCCTTGTATATTTTCTTACAGATGGATTGAAGTTTGAGCACTTCATCCCTTGTCCCTAAAGGATCTCTTACATTATATAGCTCCCTTTAGATGATCTTGGCCTTTCATGTGTTGATCATCCAGGCTGCTACTTGAGTGCTTGTCACATCAGACACCTTCTCAAATCTCTTGTGAGTCACGGCAACCAAGGCAGCATTTTTCAAGGGTCTTTACCACATAAATGTAGCCAGGAGGTTTGGTGGGATGCATTAAATGTTGTGGCTGCCACCATCCCTTCAGTCATGTCAGTGCTAACCCTTTCCTCAAAACATTTTCTCAACAGTATGACCTCCTTTGGTGACGTGCTATTGACGTGGCCTTACTATCTGAGGGTGTGGCATCCTCGGCCTAATAATGGCCCCCTCAACCATGGATATGACGTGTGGCACAATTACCCTATTGGAATTCCTGTACCCTACAATTAATATATATTAATGTTTATTTATAATTTTGTACTTAAAAGGGGGAACAAATTGGAAAATTGCTTCCTATTATAGTGGCTTGTTTTTGGTCAACAACTCTGACCGAATTCAATGAATTCAGTCAACTTTTGTTTTGCTTCAAAGTCAGACAAACTCTTTCATTATATATAGGTTTGAAAATTTAGATTTTTAAATTATATATATATATATATATAGAGTTTCAATCTATGGTGTCCACTTCTGATGATAGCTCTTTATCATCAAATCAAGACACCAATCGGTTATTAGTGTAGGCAGAGATTGAACCCCAAATCTCTTATTCAAAAATTAGAGATTTTACCAGTTGAACTAACTAGAACCCATTTGAAAATTTTAGATCCAGATTGTTTAATATCAAGCCAAATTATTAGCTAAAGAATTAATTGTAGAAGAATGAAATTATACAATAGAAGGGTATATAACCTAATCCTAATATTGTTACCTAAAGCCTATAGGCTACAGTTTGGACTTATAGCTTTAGTCATATGCAGCTCCAACTCAATTGAACTCTTTTATTTTGTGTATTTCTTTAGTGTACAAATACATTTTGTGTTTTTGATATTTGGGTGAGAAATTTTTGGAATATATTTGGCCTTATTTTTAATTTTCTTTTTGTATTTGAATCATGGTTTTATTAGGGACGGGTTTTGAAATTATTTATTTCATTTTTTCTTTGAATTTTAAATTGATTAGATAATCCTTTCAAAAAATAAATAAATAAATAAATTGATTAGATAATTTTTTTTGTATTTTGGATAGGACAAAGTTTAGTTGCAAATTTAGTTGAAGCCAATGGCTACTACTTTCATTAAAAGAAATTTAACATAACTAAATATTTTGAAAATCTAACTGTTTGATTGTATGGTCTTTTTGCTCTTATTATGCATGTCTAATTTCTTGTCAATTAGATGTTATTTACCATTCGATCTTTAAACTTGTTTTCATGCATAATTTTATATTACAAAAATTTAAAATTTAAACATTTGATTGATAACATAATTATTGATCTGTGATCTTCTGAATTTTTTTCAAAAATGTAGGATATAAGAAGAAAATATTATCCAATGATTGAGTGAAGTTATAGTCATTGTTTGCAACCAAGTTTGTAGCAAAGCCATGTCCTTTTGGATATTAGGGAGAGAAAGATTGGATTTTACTCCTTTGTTTATTTACATTATCATTTTTTGAGAAATGAATCGTTTTCAATTTCCAAAAAGCATTTTTTTTTAATTATCTCATTTTTTTATGTTTACACTTTCAATGGACTTTGGGTCTTGAAAATTTTTGTTTATCATTTATTTTTTCTTTTGTTCGATTTATTAATTTGATATAATTTTCAATATTTTGGATATTAAGGAGAAAAAACTGGGTTTTGAGAAAAGATTTTTTGGGACAATAATTGGCAACTTCTATCATATTTTAATGATGCTCAAAATGTTATAAATAAATGTTAGGGTTAACTACATATTTGGCCCATATCCTTTACATCATATTTCATTTTGGTCTCATTCTCAAAAACAAAATATTTCAATTTGGTCTTTAACCTTCCAATTGTGTCAATTCGGTCCCTAACCTTTTAGTGTTGTGTCAATTTAGTCCCTATCATTATCTCCTAGATGAAAATTGCTAACGTGACAGATGGCCAAAATAAAAATTAGTTTATTGTCACATCAACGGAAACTAATTTTTTTTTTTTTTTGGTCATTTGCCACGTTAGCAATTTTCATCCAAGACATAATGGCAATGACTAAATTGACATAATACTGAAATGTTAGGGACCAAATTAACACAATTGAAAAGTTAGATAGCCAAAATAAAAAATTAGTTTATTGTCACATCAACGGAAACTAATTTTTTTTTTTTTTTTTTGGTCATTTGTCACATTAGCAAGTTTCATCCAACAAATAATGGTAGTGACTAAATTGACATAACACTGAAATGTTAGCGACCAAATTGACACAATCGAAAAGTTAGAGACCAAATAAAAATACAGAGTAAAAGATTGGGACCAAAAACGTAATTTACCCTAAGGACAAAGTTTAATTACAAAATTGGTTGTAGCCTAAGGCTACAATCTTCTTTAAAAAAATTAACGTTATTACATATTTTGAAAAGGACAAAGTGTAGCTACAAAAAATTGGTTGTAGCCTAAAACAACAAAATTGGTTGTAGCAACTTTACTCAATACATTTTTATTAGATATGAATTTTGATCAAAATTTCTTTTTCTTGGGATTACATCTTTTTCTTTTATCCTCCATATTTGCAAAATTTCTAGAAAATTAAATATCAATAGTTATGTCATCAATAAAATGTTTAAATTGCAAGTTTTTGTAGTTTAAAATTATGCATAAAATATAATTTTATAGATCATATAGTAAATAATATCTGATTGTCACAAAATTTGACATATGTATTAAGAGCGTAAAAAACATGCAATCCAATAGTTAGATTTTCAAAATATATATTAATGTTAAAGTTATTGAGTAAGGTTATAGTCTTAGGCTACAATCAATTTTGTACCTAAACTTTGTCTTTTTGAAAATCTAACTGTTGAATTACATTTTCTTTAAGCTCTTAATAAACATGCCAAATTTTATGCCAATAACATATTATTTGCTATATAATTTATAAGCTTATATTTTATGTATAATTTTAAACTACAAAAATTTGCAATTTAAACAATTTATTGATGACATAGCTATTGATCTTTAATTTTTTAGAAATTTTGCAAGCATGGAGGATATAAAAAGAAAATGTAATCCGATAATTGATTTCTCAAAATTCACCTTCAATAAGAAGATATTGAGTAAGGTTATAGCGTTAGGCTACAACCAATTTTGTAGTTAAATTTTATCCTTACCCTAAATAATAGGAATGGAAATTCTCTCTAACTTATTTTCTGAATTCTTGAATGAAAATGAATTTTCTTTTTTTGTTTTCCATTTTGATATTGTGGAAATTATATATATATATATATATATAATTTTGCACAGCGTGTAATTAGGAGTAGAATGAATTTCTCTTGGAGCCTAATAATTGAAAGATACTAATCTTGAGTAATGATAGCCAAATCTGGATATCATTCATTTTTAGACAAATCACGTGAATGATATCTAGATTTTTTGCTCTTAGTGTGGGTTTGGATCCACGTTTCCTATGTTGCGTCTTGCGTTTACGTTGTTTTTTTTTTTTTTTTTTTGGCTGCTGCGCACACATTTAGGGGATAAACGGCTATTGTTCATGAATAGTAGCCATATATTGTTGACTTTTCAGCCCCTTTTATCAGTCCCATGGGTCTCGTGAATAGTGCATGGGACCCACAAATCTTACTTTTCAGCAACTTTTTCATTAAAACTAGGTTCTATAGCACTATTCATACATTTAAAAATTATTTTGCTACAGTATTTTTAGTTTTCAATCTCAGCAAAATAAGTTATATCCAAACAAACCTTTATTTTTGCTTTCTGTGTCTTGTTTGATTGTTGCTCATTAATGAAATATTTGATATTGTTATTAATTTATTATCATATTTTTTTTTTTATATAAGAAATGAGATTTGTTTATTTATAATTTGATAGTTAGGAAATGAGAGATTTGAACCTAGACATCAAGTTTCAATTGAGATTTAACACTCATCTACTTCTTAGATATCACCTAGCTGAGAAGGTATCTCATGCAGCTGGTGCATGCGAGACTTTTGCCCCTAGCTAGGCAGGTGTGGTAGAAAATTAAGTTTTTTGGTTTTTTTTTTTTTTTTTAATTCAAAATTAAGATATGCAATTAAAAAAAGAAAAAAGAATAGTTGTATTTCTTTTATTGATCGACTATTTTACATGATAGTGGCGAACCTATTGTTTGCTGCAATCAGTCAACTTAAAGGAGACCCTCATTGTTTCCCTGTCAAACCCAATCAAGTAATTTGCTTGAGCAAAGTTTCCATATATTCCCATATCTATATTGCCAAAACTTTGCATTCCAAAGCAGCAAACCCCATCTTTAGGTGGAATGAAGGTATGTACAGGCGTTAATAGCACATCAGCACCCTCAAAATGGACAGTCAATATTGGTGCATTATCATGAAGATTAATTTCAGTTCTATAGCAAAGCTGTGTCCCTAAATCAGGGTCATCCTGAATGGAATCCATTGGAATCTGCTTCTGCACTTCTGCCACCAAGCGATCATAAAAATTTTGTGGCAAAAGCGTAGGTGGCGTTCCTGAATCCAGAAACATATTGCCCTTAGAAACCTTATCTGAAAAGTTAAAAGGCACATATGTTTGTCCAACACTAATTCCTTCTAATGTCACAAAATAAGGAGTTTTATCTTCTTTGGCTACTAAAGGTGTTGAAACCACACCGCTACCTACAACTTCACTGCCATTGCCAAAACTTACCTTGCTTGCAATATTAGAATNAAGCTGTGTCCCTAAATCAGGGTCACATTGAATGGAATCCATTGGAATCTGCTTCTGCACTTCTGCCACCAAGCGATCATAAAAATTTTGTGGCAAAAGCGTAGGTGGCGTTCCTGAATCCAGAAACATATTGCCCTTAGAAACCTTATCTGAAAAGTTAAAAGGCACATATGTTTGTCCAACACTAATTCCTTCTAATGTCACAAAATAAGGAGTTTTATCTTCTTTGGCTACTAAAGGTGTTGAAACCACACCGCTACCTACAACTTCACTGCCATTGCCAAAACTTACCTTGCTTGCAATATTAGAATCTGTACCAAATGGCAACAAGCATTGAGAAAACCTCTTGCTACCAAAGGTGGAACCTAATTGTGAAACAAGGGAAACAGACCCACCTCCTAACCCAATGATTCCCATTTCTTGGTCATTGAAAGTCCGGTATTGTTGTGTCCACAACCAAAAGCAAGGTCAAAGGAAACAGTTTTCCCTGAGGTGGAAGTAATGGTGACTTTTTCTTTGGCCATAACACCTTGGGATATGGAACCACTTCCATATCCATAAGTGTAACTGCAAAGATTTTGGGGAGAACAAGTGCCAGTGTCTATTTGATGACATTGTTCTGATTGACAAGAAATGTCACTGTATGTGGAGGACTTTTGAGGATCGAACATGGGATTAGCTTGATTGTAGCAGCCATCACATGGTACACATTGTGTCCACACAAGGTCACTACCTGTATCGGCAATGCCATAGATGTCTACCGGTGGCGTTCCGATTGAGACCTTCATGAGATGATGGCCTTTGTATGCAGATATTTGTGATTGGGGGGCATTTGGATGGTATTTGTTAGCATTGTAGAAAGGAGTGTTGAGAGAGTCTTGGCGGATTAGCTCAAAGGTAAAGCCACCATTGCGAGCGGCAGTTGCCAAAAGGCATACAAGATAATTTGAGAGAATAAAGGCAACAAGGAACCGTGGATGAAACATGACAATGCCGACCATTGAATTTGAGGCCTAAGGACAGAGTCAGACATTGAACAGTTTTATTATATACACTTTCTCTGCTTCTTTAATAATTGTACTTTTAAGGAATTTTCATTTAATGTGATTTGAATATTATATTACTACTATTTTTAAAATGGTGTGCACATTGCATTGCTAAAAATACATTATATTACCTGATAAATTTTTTTGATGATAACACCATTTTTGGGATAATGTAATACTAATTTATGGACTCTTTGATATAGATAACAATTTGGAAACAACCCCCCAAAAAAAAGTCTTTAAAATATATTACAAATATACATGGGCACAGGAAGACTTGCGAATAAGGTGTAGGTAGGTTTACGTTGGTTGCCAAATCTCGGTATTAAACCAAACTTTCATGTCCGACCTGGAAAAGTAACGTGAGAACGTAAATAACCAGAAAAAAAGGAAATATATTAGTCACCTATAAGGATTACTTGATGGCATCAGTTGACCTACCATTAAAAAAGAAAAAGAAAAATGCGATTTCTTCTACCGTGAATGGCATCAAATGGCCTACTAAATAAAAACTTGAAAATTTTCATATCTATCAAGATTTGCTTTAGTAATAGTTATTGAAAGAAAAGAGCATAAAGAATGCAATAATATTATAACATATCTCTTATTTCGTTGAACAGTTGAATGGATCATAAAGCCTTATTATGAAAGAATAAATTTGTTTAGGCCCCGCAATTTCGCAGGGGCAAGCAAATAAATATTTGTTTGACTTTGCTGTTTATAAGGAACTGCATTTCATTTTGGACAAGGATTTTCTGCAAACATGTTTGCAGGAAATGCTGTATACAGGGCAAAGTGTCAATTTGTGAGAGTGATAAGTGTCCTAATATCTTTGAGGGTTTTAGGATTTTATGTGGATAAATCGTACAATTTTTTTATATTTTGGAGATTTTAGGAGATTTCGTAAATTAAAACTTCTGCTTATACCAGCAACCCATAAAAAATTATTTAATTCATTATAACTTTTATGTGGGTAACTAACACATTTCCTTAAATTTGTTTTTAGAATTTCCATTTGTTATTTTTATTTTTAAAGATTGAATATTGGAGCTTGGCCTGATCTTAGTTTAGTTCTATAGCGTAGAGTGCTGCTGGAATTGTGTTTAAGAGCTTATGTTTTTTGTTGGTTTTGGTTGGATAGTGATTACTGGTGTTAGGTGCTGACTTCTTGTAATGGGGCTTTAGTTGTAGTCCGCGACTTTGCGCTGCTAAAATGTTTCTGAGTTGATGAATTTAATTTTTTTTTTTTTTATCATCCGCTGGGCGTGGTTCTTTGGGCCTTAGTCTTAATTTGTTTTGTTAAATAAAATTTAAATGCTTTTAATTTCAGAATATGAAATCTATGTGAACTATCACAGGGAAACCTTGACTGATTTGAATGCCTAATGTAAGTTTGGTAGAACTTGACTGACTTGAATGCCTAATGTAAGTTTGGTAGACACCAAATTCATGGTTGCAACTTGGAATAAGCTTTCATGCATGATTTTCTGGTAATTCATTGCTTGATAGCTAGAGAGTTATGGTATTTTGGAAGGCATAGTAGTGTTACTCGAATAGCCACTCCCCTTCGGTTATATGGACAATATGGAGAACTTTGCCCAGACTTGAAAACTATTCAATGCCTTAAGACCCGCTTATGCTTTGGCTATAGAATGTTGTAGTTTGATATTTATGCTCTATAGCTATAAATCTAGTTAAGCTATCGTACACATTGCCTTATGTCTCATATTTTACACGAGCTAAATTAATGTGCTAAGTAATCTACCAGTGCCATTAATTAGCTGTAGATTAGTGGGCTATGAATGATTGTAAGTTGGGAAAAGTTAAAGACATGTTTAGTTCTTTTGCTGGTTTCACCTATTTTGTAATACGTGTAATTGCTTTGTGTGAACAAGAAATGCGTAACATGTATGGATTTGGTAGTGTCTGGTTCTTTTTAGCTCTTTTTCTTTTGTTGATTTTGGATATGCAGGGAATTTATTTACGAAAATCTTTGTTAAAACTTAGAAGTTTTGAAGGTAATGCTTAGTAACTACTTTCTTAACATATTCAAGTATCTGACCTTTGGCTAACTTATATTCTCCTTTCTTTTTTTCACAAAATGCAGTAGAGGAGACCATCATTCTTTAGAGGTTGGGCAGGATTAAGTCACATATGTCTGTAAAGAAATTGGCGTTGAAACCCTTTCTTTACCTTTCTTCATTGTGTGATCTTATTGTTTGAAGGTTATAAAGGGAGCTATTGTTCAATTTTAGTTAAGTTTCAGATTTGACATATGCTACCTCCTTTCTATTTTAATTTAGGTAATAAGGCGAAAGACTTTGAGAGTATGTATTGTATTGTTGTATTGTCCAATTTTGTCGCATGAGTGTTATCATTCATTTATTAAAAAACCTTTATATACCGTACAAACCAAGAGAATGGAATAGAATATAATTATTCTTTTCTAAATATTTTAATATCTATAATGATGCTTGTGGTTTATCTTTTGAAATGTTACCAAGCCAATTATGGTAGTTTTGATTTCATAAAAAAAAACAAAAAGATGGTAAGAGACTTTATCATCTTTAATTTGTATTTTTTTTTCCCTCATCAAAATTGGTAGACAACAAACCAATTTTAGTGACAATTGCAATCTTGCAATCTTAAAACTCAATATATAAAAAAAAAAATTAAAATTTTAAAAAAATAAAAATAAAATAAAAATAAAAAACAACAACAACAACAACAAAAGCAAAAACAAAAACAAACAAACAAAAGCATTTAATCTAAAAATGTACAAATTCTATTGCAATATATGCTTTGATTACAAAACCACAACAACAAGGGTTCTATTGAAATATAGACTTCAATACAAGTATATGTAATGTCCCAACTTTCTATAAAAAAAAAAAAAAAGGTAATGGTCAGAATTTTTGGGTTCCCATGTGCCCCACCTAACCTCACTACCCACCACTCATTTTCACTTATCTCTTACTCTCTTTGACCGGCTCCTCGCTTCTTCATTTCTTCTCTTTTCTTTCTTTTTCTTCTTTTTCATTTTCGGTAGAACACTCCTCTTCATTCCTTCAAACTCTCCTGTCGGTACCTCCATATCACTATCTTCACCATCATTTTTCTGGCAAGATCACCGGAAAATTTGTTGTGAACCTATAAACACCTTCACATATTTTTTGAGGTAAAAAATTCTAATATTTTTGGTGGGTTTATATGCTTTTGCTTGAGGTTATTTTATCTAAGTTTTAATAATGATACCCATGTGATTTATGAGCATTGAAAGTAATATTTATGTGTTTATATGTGTGGGTTTTGTATTGGTGGAATTATTTGATGAGTGAGTTTTTGGTTTATGCTAATGATGACTACCTAAGGTTTATGTATGGTGGAAAATTTAAGGGTTTTGAGTTATAACATGTGATGGTTGGTAAATCCAATTTTTTTCCATTACTATTAGGTTTATTTGGAGTTAGTTGAAGTTCTAAATGTCTTGTCTTAGAGGATATTTTGATTTTGCTTTCATGGGTCTGTTATTGGTGTAGTGTAATTTTTATGAAAGCTAGTCATAATGTTGGAGATGATATTAAATGGGTTAACTTTATAAATTGGAATTTATGCCTTGTGAATCAATTTGTTGAGAAACTTTGGAAGTGGAATATATTATTATTGATGAAGTTAAATATTAGACTTGCCTAATTAAGTGCTTATTTGGCAATTCCTAAATTGTAACTAGATACAATTTTAAGATTTATGCTTATTGTGTTAGGTTTGCTTGATATTGTTGAGGTTCTAGCTAATCTCCTTTGGATCTTGAAGAATTAGAATTTTTGCGTGTTGCAAGTTAAGTAGCTTTTTAATGGGATTTTGAAAAATAACCATGTATAAATGTTGTTTTTGGGTTAGACATGCTTTTGGAAACTACCTATGGAAACTATATTTTCCTAAAAATTATTATGTCGTAACCTTAATATATATATATATATATATGATTGTATATATGAAAATGCATCATATTTGGTGTTGCATTTAGGGAAATGCATGAATTTGTTGATATGGATAAATGAGCATATTTTATTTAATCTTTGATAAGGAAATCTTGGATTTTATGGTATATTAGAAAATTTAAAGATGTTTATTTTGTCTTGCTATGTGGGAAATTGATAGAAGATCTTTTTGACAAGAATGAAGTTGAAAACCTTATAAACTTTGTGGAAGTTAGATTATTTAAGGTTTTTCTAAAACTACTTGGTTATAAACTATGTATTTGAAAGGAAATGTATACCTGTGAGTTTATGTGGTTTTAACACCATGCCATGTGTGATTTCCTGGTGATCACCCAATTTGTTTTCCATAGTCTTTGTGACAATGAAATCAAATCTAGGTCAGTCCCCTTTCACTTTGGATGATGCGTTCTTCCCTGCTGCCCATAGGGGGAAGAGGTTCCTTGATTGTGTGTGGGTGAGGCTGCTGTCCATGGGGCCAAAAGACCACATGCAAGAGAGGTCCTATTTGACGCACTCTTTCTGCTATCCATGGGGGGAGAGAAAAACCTTAAGGGTATGGGTGAGGCTGTTGTCCATGGAGCCAAGAGTCTGCATACCAAAGATGACAATATCATGCCAGTTGTGAATAGGTGGATCCCATGGGGGGAAAGAAAAACCTTAAGGGTATGGGTGAGGCTGTTGTCCATGGAGCCAAGAGTCTGCATACCAAAGATGACAATATCATGCCAGTTGTGAATAGGTGGATCTCCTGACCAGTCTATGTAGTAGTATGATATATTTGTGATAATTTACCTTACGTTAGATATTACGGCTTTGGAAATTATATTGTTGGTGCTCATAAATTCTAGTTTATAGTTTCAAGATATTTACTTTGAAAAACTTTGTGTTTCATTAATAAATCATTCTTGTCATATCATATTATTATTGAAAATGGAGCTTTCATTTACCCCACCCCCATTAATTATGCTACTTACTGGACTCTGTCTCATTCTATTATTTTTATAAACTTTTTAGAGTAGGCAACAATCTTTTGAGACAGCTTTTCGGTGGCTAACAGTAGTTAGACTAACTATTGATGGAAGCCGAACTTTTGTAATGGAAATATTAGATGGTGTATATCTTAGAATAGGCTTGACTCATTCTTTTTTATATTATAGTGGTTGTGACGTTATTCCCACTGATGGAACAAACTGATAATATGTAATTATTTATTCAGACCTCTATCTTTTTGTGGCCAATGATCTCTGTAATTATTTCTTAGAGCTCTGACTTACTTTAAAAGTATATTAAATGGAATGATTATGATAATTCTTGATGTTGGTACTTAATATGATTTTTGTGGATTGGATTGTCAAAAAGGAAAAATCTACATGTACTTTGAGACGTCTTTCTTATGCTTTGGACCCTTTGGGGTTTGGGCCGTAACAGTATATGTTTCAAGATTCTAGCACCAAAATACATAATTCTAGCAAAAATTGTAGGGAAAAGGTGTATGTTTCAAGATTCTAGCCAAAAAAAGGTAGGGAAAAAGTATATGTTACAGGACCAAATGCTATGATGATCTCACGTGGTGCAACTGTGGTAGCCCTTCCCTTGTCATCACTACCAATTCAATTTAGAAAAAGAGAGTTGACTGCTCAATTGGATCCCAAAAAAACCTTGTTCCAAAAAATTCATGAAGGCACTCTTTAACCTCTCTAAATATTTCATTGTAAATTGGAGTGCCACAAAATTGGTACTACTTATCTGGTATTGGCTTGACACATTTGCAAAAAATTGTGAAAGAAAACAAGATTAAACAAAACAAAGTTATAAACCAAGAATAAAGAATTTCTATGATACCTGTCAACAAAGACACCTAGGGGTAAAAAGTTTTTTAAACAAAAAGGCAGACTTATGTAAACGACAATTTAAAATATTAAAAGCAAGAAAGATATCTTTACCAAAAATAAATTCAACTAGATAAAGAACTAGGTTAGCAAGGACCAGAAACAAAAAAAAAAAGAAAAAAAAAGTTAGTGCGAGTTCTCACAATGCATTATTTTCTATTGAATATCACTAGCAAATTTATTCAATGTTTTGCTTTAGTTCAAGATGCCAATGTTTCCCCAAGAAAAAAATTATACGACTCAAAATTTAATGTGAAGGTACAAAAGCTTCAAAAGCTAAATTGCTTTTGTCAAAATATGTAAATCATTTTCTCAGTATACCCAAGTTCTTTGAGTAAGCCAATTAACTATAACAAAGATAGTAAGAAGAGAACCCAAGTTAACAAACTATTAGCTTATTTTGGACACCAATAAAACAGCAAAACCTATAGCTATGTACCCATAATAAGGGCCATAACAACAAATATGGGAGAGCTATAGTACTTATAGCTAGGTACAAAAATAATATCATTGTTTAGTCTATTTTTCTTTTATCCCACATAATACAGAACAAATTTAGCAACAAAAGATCTCACAAGAAAAAGAATCAATGTAACCAATGTTGACAATATTATTTTCTATTGAATATCACTAGCAAATTTATTCAATGTTTTGCTTTAGTTCAAGATGCCAATGTTTCCCCAAGAAAAAAATTATACGACTCAAAATTTAATGTGAAGGTACAAAAGCTTCAAAAGCTAAATTGCTTTTGTCAAAATATGTAAATCATTTTCTCAGTATACCCAAGTTCTTTGAGTAAGCCAATTAACTATAACAAAGATAGTAAGAAGAGAACCCAAGTTAACAAACTATTAGCTTATTTTGGACACCAATAAAACAGCAAAACCTATAGCTATGTACCCATAATAAGGGCCATAACAACAAATATGGGAGAGCTATAGTACTTATAGCTAGGTACAAAAATAATATCATTGTTTAGTCTATTTTTCTTTTATCCCACATAATACAGAACAAATTTAGCAACAAAAGATCTCACAAGAAAAAGAATCAATGTAACCAATGTTGACAAGAGTGGCATTAAAATTAGTACCATGCATTTTTTACTAGATTTCAAAAAATATATAATCGCTGTCAAACATAGATATATAGTATTTACACACAACTAAATTTCAGAGAAGAATAATGGTTGTTGATAGCCATTGACAAGTGACAACCAAGGTAATTAGAATAAAAGGTCTGTGTGCTCCATGATCCATCACACCCTTTCAACCTTACCCTTCTTCACCTCAAAGATATTAGGGGATTTTAGGAGATTTTCTAAATAAAAATAAATAAATAAATAAATAAGAGAGAGGGATTTGGAAGCCGATTAGGTAACAAACCTTGAAAAATTCTGAGTTGTTGTACTCGTCTTCACCAAAGAGATTTCTGCGAAAGAAGGTGCTGAAGCGGTGGTTCTTGGCGGCAAAAAGAGGTGGAAATGCGGCAGAGTAAGGCCGGTGGAGAGGGAATGAGTGGATGTGGCTAGGCTGAGCAAAAAGGATGAGAGAGAGATCTTGGACGAAGATAGAGAACGTCTGACTTAGAGAGAGAGAGAGAGAGAGAGCAAACGGTTCTAAGGCAAAATTCTAACACCGTAATGTGCATTGCACATGACATAGGACACTTGTCACTCTCACCAATTGACACCTTGCCTTGTATGCAGCATTTCTTTGAAGGAAATCCTTGTCCTTTCTTTTTTTTAGGTGAAGACAAGAAGCTTTTCTTTTTTAAAGAGCACTATTGGTCTATTGTCACTTCACCTAAAGGCATTCACATGATCACAACTATTGCTACAATTGTGGTAGAGAAAAAGTAGTAGATTTATGTAATAATAATAGATAGTCAATCATAATTTGTCGTGTTAAATAATATATTCTGCATTTTTATTTGGTACTAAAATTACTCAAACTTCCTTGACCGATTTCTTTGATGATCATCCTATAACTCTTCCACAGACATGAGCAAAAATAGTTCCCTAGGGCCAAACCAAAACCAAAACCAAAACCCAAAAAAAAAAAATTTAAATAAATAAATAATTCATATATCATATCATATACCATATAATAAAAGTTGAGATTAGATGTCGCGGTTGCATTACTACACCAAATTGCAAAGTTAAGCTTAGAAATTATGGTGGTGCCACGTGGCAACACCAAATTGCAACAAATTTTTAGATAAAAATAACTTATTTATTCTTATCAATGATTGTTTTATCATGTTATAGTTGCACTAAGTGGTTGCACCAAATTGCAAAGTTGTGATTTTGTCAACTGGCAAAACCAAATTGCAATAGATTTTTAAATAAAAGAAAAATATTTGTTCTTATCAAGGATTGCTTTATCACTTTTTCATTGACAACGTGTTATTGCGAGGCGAAGCAATCCTATCTCACCAAAGTTAAGAAAAGAAACCATCTACTAAAAAAAATAATAAATTTTAAAAAGAAGAAGATCAATTTCATTATTAATTGAATTTGTTTTCTTAACTACAAAATGATCAAAATTTAGTATTGAAAATATTTTTTTTTTCTTCTTATTTACAAAAGAAAGTTTAAAATTTGACACTTAACTACAATATTTAACGAAAGTTATCTAAAAGGCCTTAATTAAATAAACTTAAAATTTAGAGAACTTAATTGAATGAAAATAAAGTTAGAGGCCTTAAATGAATATTTGGTCAAACTTAATGGTACAATTTGTATTTTTGCTTTTTTTGTGTGGCTAAAAATGCAAAATACACCCTTTAAGTTTCTCTATAATGTAAGGTTGAAATTTATCAACCATCTTGTTGGCTTTATGTCGTACCAATTTGCTTGTAATTTAACACTTAGTAACCCTATATTAAGGTGTGATTATTGTAAGGGTAGTGTGTGAGAAGATGTGAAGAAAAACTCAAGTATGTGCAAAGAAGTAGAACTTCGCGG
Source organism: Quercus suber (assembly GCF_002906115.3). NCBI lineage: Eukaryota > Viridiplantae > Streptophyta > Magnoliopsida > Fagales > Fagaceae > Quercus > Quercus suber. The sequence continues at coordinate 26,524 of NW_027070534.1, read as the reverse complement.
CTAGGACTCGCAGGTGGCTCGCGGCTACAAGCTGCCAAATGCAGACACATGAGATGCACACAAGGAAGCTGAAGGGTCGCGCCAGCTGTCGCACTATAGGACAAAAGTCCCAGGCTGGCAAGGCCGTTACGCCGCGACTTGAACACGCGACTTGGACAAGCCACGAGACCAAGCCGCCAATTTACCCTGTTTGGCAAAAACTATCTCTTCGTATTCCTTTCTTACCCCACTATATATAGACCCTTATACCCACGATTTTAAGAGAGCTTCCAGAGAGAATTTTTGTGAGAGAAACCCTAGAGAAAAAACAAGATTGCCTTATCCCCAATTTTTACCTTGGAGACTCTACAAATTTCTCTACTCTCTTCCTCTCCATTGTCACATCCTTGAGAGGCCATTGACCAAATCCTTATCTCACCACACCCACGTCTGTGAGAAAGTTCATTTGGTGCTAAGGGAAGCAGTTTGGAAGAAACCAATATACATTAGTTGATGCTATGGTATAGTAGCGGAATCCAAAAAGCTAAAGAAAAAATAGGTTTGGCGTAACCTCGTTGGAGCAAGAAGCTTGGAGGGCTTAGGTACTTGGGTGGATTAGGCTTGGAGGGTTTTCTGTTGTTCATGTATCCCAACTACATTCTTTAGTGGATTATTTACCGCTTTGAGGGCGGCGGAGAGGTTTTACGCCGAGACTTCGGTTTCTTCTTCGATAACACATCGTGTGTTGTCCGTGTGTTTGCATCTTCTTTCCCTTTATCTTTGCCTTATATTTACTATTATGGATGTGTTTATATTTGGCTTAGATTGTTTATCAATTCTGTTATGAGCTTGTTATCATGTTCCGCACATTAGTTGTTTGATATAAGGCTTAAATTGGTAACTTTGTATTTGGGGGTCTAAACGTTCAAGGGTGTTTTATACACATTTTGAACTTTTAATTGGTATCAGAGTGGGTGCACTCTTTGTGGGTTGATTAACTGAGTGCGATCCTAGACCACTTGGTTATGGATGCAACTGAAAAAAGGTTCATGCAAAATTGTGGCTTCGGTGTTTATGATAATGACTCTATGAGTATGTTTTAAGGGTATTTTAAAAATAAACTCTTAGAGTTAATTAAATCTAAAAAACATGCTAGGATGTTCATTCACATGCTGAAATACTTTGAAAATAAAAACCACACTCTACACAATAGTCTATGTGAGTCTAAATCTTTGATTTAGAAATACAAAAGAAGAAATAGAACATTGTGTGAAAAGGTTGATAATCTGAAAAGGAAAAATCAATCTAGAAAAAGCTTGGAAAATAAAGATGAATTTCTATTTGATGGTCAAGAATGCTTGTCCCATGCCTGTATGTTTGTGCACACCTCATTGAAGGTATTTAACTCATGCTTATGGTACCTTGACAGTGGATGTTCTCGTTACATGACAGGAGATAAATCACTGTTTAAGGCTCTTAAAGAGAAAGCATGTGATTATGTGACATTTGGCGATGGGAGTCATGCTCAAGTTCTTGGCGAAGGGATGGTTGAAATACCAAGATTACCTCTATTGAAGGAAGTGCTATACATCAAAGGTTTGAAGGCAAATCTCTTAAGTATCACTCAAATATGTGATGAAGACTTTCTTGTCCAATTCTCAAAGAAGGGTTGTATAATCATTGATGAAAAAGGGATTCAAGTCTTGGAGGGAAATAGGACTACTGATAATTGCTATGGAATAGTTCCTACAGCACATATTTCGTGCAGAAGTGCTCGCGTTGATATGCTAAAATTTTGGCATCATAGGTTTGGACATGCAAACTTCAAACAAGTATGTAAAGTCTCTAAACTTGAGGCAGTTGAGGGACTTCCAAAGTTTGAAAAGATGGAGAAGACTATATGTGGAGCATGCCAAATGGGAAAACAAACAAAGGCGAACCATCACAAGGTGAATGTGATTGCTACCTCACGGTGTTTGGAGCTGCTTCACGTTGATCAAATAGGGCCTACACGAATTGAAAGTCTAGGAGGGAAGAGATACATTATGGTGGTAGCTGATGATTTCTCAAGGTACTCTTGGGTGGAATTCCTTAAAGAGAAGTCTGAAGCATGTGATAAAATGCAAAGACTATGTAAGAGACTGCAGAATGAAAAAGGAGTTCCTATAGTCAAAATCAGAAGTGATCATGGGAAGAAATTCGAGAATGCTAAATTTGAAATGTTTTGTGAAGAGCATGGTATCAAGAAGGAATTTTCAGCTCCAAAGACTCCACAACAACATGGGTTGGTTGAAAGAAAGAACCGGGTGATCCAAGAGATGGCAAGAGTCATGCTACTCAACAAACACATACCTCAAAGGTTTTGGGCTGAAGCTGTGAACACATTGTGTCACATATGTAATAGAATATATTTCCAAGCTAGGACAAAGAAGACGACATATGAAATATGGAGAGAAAAGAAACCCAAGATGAAGTATTTCAGAGTGTTTGGGAGCACATGCTACATTCTAAATGACAGGAAAAATCTAGAAAAATTTGATGCTAAGAGTGATGAAGGAATATTCCTCAGATACTCCACAAATAGCCGAGCTTATAGGGTGTACAACAAGCCCACTAAGATGGTAATGGAGTCAATCAATGTGGTCATAGACGACACCATATCAGAAAAGGAGATTAAGGATGATGAAAAGGGGCTCGCAAGGAGAAAGAGGATAATGATGATATGTCCCTAAGTGATGATGCTGAGAAAGAGACACTCGGAAAGGAGTCCACACCTCTTATATCAAGAAGAGAGACTAGATCAACACAAGAAATCTCAAGTCCACTCACTCCTCTAGAAGTTCAAACCCCAATTTCTCGTGATGAGGAACTCTCAACTTCCAAGAAACCTTCATTAAGAGTGACTCTCAATCACCCATCGAGTAATATTATTGGGGATGTGAACAAGGGACTTTATTTGAGAAAAGGGCCGAAGTATACTGCTAACCATGTAACATACAACTGCTATCTTGCCCAATTTGAACCTAAAAGGATAGAAGAAGCACTGAAAGATGAGAATTGGGTAGAGTCTATGCACCAGGAGCTACACCAATTTGTTAGAAATGATGTGTGGGAATTGGTTCCAAGGCCTGAAGATAAACATGTGATCGGAACCAAGTGGATTTTCAAGAACAAAACAGATAAAGGTTGTGAAATTGTTCGAAATAAGTCGAGATTGGTGGCTTAAGGGTACACTCAGGTGGAAGGCATAGATTTTTATGAATCATTTGCTCCGGTAGCAAGATTAGAGTCCATTCAAATTCTTTTGTCCATAGCATGCATCATGGATTTCAAGTTGTATCAAATGGATGTGAAGAGTGCCTTCTTAAACGGCTTTCTAAATGAAGAAGTCTGGGTTGAAGCAGGCTCCAAGAGCATAGTATGATCGTCTCACTACTTACCTATTAGATTGTGGGTTCAAAAGAGGTCAAGAAAATTGAACATTGTTTGTCAAAAGAGATGAGAAATACCTCCTTGTCGCTCAAGTATATGTGGATGATATTGTATTTGGATCCACAGTTGATCACCTAGCTCATGAGTTCTCGGAAGAAATGAAAAGGGAATTTGAAATGAGCATGGTGAGAGAGTTGAACTACTTCCTAGGGCTTCAAGTGAAACAACGGAGAGATGGAATATTTATTTCTCAAGAGAAGTATGCCAAAAACCTTGTCAAAAGATTTGGTCTGGACTCTAAGAAACATACTTCTACTCCCATGAGTTCCTCGGCTAAGTTAAGTATTGATGCGGCCGGTGTTGATGTTGATCCAACACTTTATCAAAGTATGATTGACAGTCTTCTCTATCTCACAGCAAGAAGGCCAGATATTGCATTCAGTGTTGGGGTATGTGCACTGTTTTAAGCTGCTCCTAAAGAATCCCACTTAACAGCAGTGAAGCGAATCATCCGTTATGTAAATGGCACATCTGACTATGGAATTTGGTATATGAAATATTCGAATAAGTGTTTGGCGGGATATTCAGATGCTGACTGGGCAGGGTGCATTGATGATAGAAAAAGTACTTCCGGAGGGTGCTTCTATCTTGGAAATAACTTGGTTTCATGGATAAGCAAAAAGCAAAATTCAATATCCCTGTCAATGACTGAAGCTAAATACATTGCAGCAGGAAGTTGTTGTGCCCAATTGTTATGGATGAGGAAGTTATTGAATGACTATGGAATTTCTCAAGACACTATGTGTGTGTTCTGTGATAACACCAATGCCATTAACTTGTCAAAGAATCCAGTTCAGGACTCCAAATCAAAGCACATCGAGATCCACTATCACTTCATTCGGGACTTAGTAGAGGACAAGATTATGTGCCTAGAATTCATCAATACTGACAATCAAAAAGCAGACATATTCACTAAACCTCTTGATGGCCCGAGGTTTGAATCCTTGCGTAAGACAATTGGTGTCGGTATCATTCCTTAAACTAAATCCTCCATGATATCTTATTGTGTTCTAGGCTGTTTTTGTGTTTCTTATATTTGTCTGCATTTTTTTGTGGTTATCTTTTGTTTTTACTATTTTTGTGTCAAAAATCCAAAAACACATAAAAAGTAGAAAATCTAAAAGTTTGATCGGCTTTGTTGAGTTTTGTCTCAAAGCATATTTTGCCTTGTACCTTTATACTAATGGCTTTGTGCATTTAACGAGCGTAGCTTGTCTCTTATGCACTCATATCATTGTGGAAGAAATTTTGAAATCTGTAACTGTTGTAAATAGATCTTCAACCTTGTCATGAATGATTAATAAATGGTTTTGTTGATCTTGAGACATGCATAGACTCATGCCTATATATCTTCCCATTTTTTATTTTTATGCTTAAAAGAGCTCTCTAATTGTAAATCTCCAAATGAAAAGAGATATAGAGCTGCAAAAGCCCGTCACACATACTAGTATTCGACTAGGAAAAAGGGAAAGCGACCAATATAAAATATTTGATACCCAAAAAGCCAAAGGCTATCTCATCAATTGAAATATCAAAAAATTCCAGGCATCTATCTCAAAATGAGATTTTTTTTGCTCAAAAATGCAAATGATATGTGAATATGGAGCCAAATGAAAAGCTTCAAAGAAATGTTATTAAGTGCTTGTGGGAGGCCATATATGCATGTTTCTATAATTGAGATAGGTTACATTATCTAGTACTAGTTGTGTATACCTTGATTGAATTGATCATTGGAGATTCACATTAGACTAAGGACTATCTCATTTTTGATATCCACACACAACACACAAGTCTATGTTTAATGAATGCCTTATTCATTTGTGTGATTGTACTTTTTTAAATGTGTTTTCACATACTCAATCTTTGTTGATCAAACACAAAAAGATTTTTGAGTATTCTAGTTTGTTTTTGGAAAGTGCTTTTGTTTTTACAAAAATGTCAAAAACTTCAAAAACAATGTTGCCCTGTTTTGGCGACTAAGTCGCGGATTAGCCAAGTCGCAAGCCCACTCAGAGATTCTTCACGGCTTACTGGCGAGTTAATGACCTAAGCGTGAAAAATACTTAGAAAAATTTTCCAAATTTGGGTTTTTGCATATTTCGCGGCTCATTGTGGTGACTTGTTCGCGGGTGAAAGGTTCAATCGTGAGGGGTACACAGAGATTTTCGCGGCTCAACTCGCGACTCTCTCACGGGTAGATCTTCCAGTCGTGAAAAATACTTAGAAGATTTTTCAAGAATCCTGTTTCATAGTGTTTCGCGGCTTACCCTGGCGACTTGATCCAGTCGCGAAAAACGCGTATTTTGTGTTTTGAAGACAGTTTTAAAATGATTTTCAGTTTTTCCCTCGTACTTATTGTGATTGTTCATTGTCTTCCTCATTTCACTCTCACAAACACTCCGAGTATTTCTCTGAAAATCATCCATTTCTACATCATTTCTTCTAAAATCTTCATCAAAAAGATATGGGTTTTTTTCCTTTTCCTTCATACCTACTGCGTTGGGATTTTTTTTTTTTTTTTTATTTGTGCTGATTTATTGTGGTTTGTGGTGTATCATGTTTGACCATGGGTTTCTGATTTAATGTTTGTACTGTCTATTTGTGATGATCTCTACACTTATTTTCTTTACCTTGTGTACCTTCTTTGGTTATTAGGTGTATACACAGTCACATTGTCATGATTTGAACTTAAATCTCATGTGTTTAGGGTTTTCTTCAATATCCATGGTGTGAAAATGACACATTGCTAGTAATGTTTGTTGTCTTGTCTAGTATCTCTTGTATGTGTTAAATTATGTTGCAATAACAAAATGTCTCCATTCAAGAGATCAGCTGTGAAAGGAGGAAGCAGCAAAGGGAAAGAACCTGTCATTGAAATTGATGATTTCTCTCCTACACCAAAAAGGACTCGTTTCCCATCCGGTGGTTTCGATCCTAACAAGTTTCAATCGTATGCTGCTTTTCAGATTTTTGAAAATTACTTCAAAAAGGCCACACCATTGATTGAAAGAGTCTTTGACCAACATTCTCTCTTTGACACCAACATACCTCAATGGTTTGCCTGCAAGGATTGGAATTATCTCCTCTCCGACATTGATGATGCATATGAAAATCTGGTAAAAGAATTTTATGACAATGCAATTGTCGATGGAGACGAACTTAAGTGCTGGGTTAGAGGAAAGAGTTTCTCGGTATCTCCCACATACTTAGCAGAAATCCTACACATCAACCGGCCAATGCTTGGGGCCTCACCAATTTATGATGATCTCCATCCAGATGAGGAACTACTTATAGCTGTTCTTGGAAAAGATTTGGAGTTTTCCTCAAATAGGAACTCAGTCAGTGTTTCATCTCTTCCTCCAAAATTTAGGGTGCTTACAATTGTCATGTTTCACAACCTATATCCATTATCCAGCACAGGATATATGAACCTCGGACAGGCACTGTTCCTTCATGATCTGATTTCTGATGTTGAGATTGATATATGTGCACATATATTTCATATCCTTCGCAAAACTGTTCTACGAATAGAGTCAAAGATCTGCATTCCTTTTTGCTGCCTCATTTCAAGGATTCTGAAGCTGAAAGGGATCCATCCCTCTAAAAATGAATTTCCATGCCCAAAACCATGTCTAATCAACATGCGTACATTCAACGCTAGCATTGGCCATAGCAAGAAAGGAATCAAAACAGAAGCTTTAGCGTCCCGCAGTGGTTCACACTCCAGTTCTTTCACCACCGATGACAAGCTAGACTCTATTGTAGCATCTGTCAATGAGCTGGGTACAAAGACGTCAGGACTTACATCCATCTTGCATCATGTCAACCTTCGGTGGGATACCAAGTTCACTTCTCTCCAAGCTCAATTGGATCAAATTTAGAGAAAGTTAGAAGATGATGAAGACTAGCTATTCCATGACAAAACGGGGGAGATGCTGTTGGCAGGGGGAGCTCAACGAAAGGGGGAGATTTCAACTAACAGGCTTTTGTTTATTGCTTTTGTCTATCTTTAGCTTCTACCGTATTATGTTTCAGTATCCACTTTGTATTTATTCAGCACACCTTTTTTTTTATGTGTTGGTTTGTACCTCTACTAACTGTGTAGGTTTTAAGGTTTTTGGTTTTTTGTGCTTTGTACCCATGTTGCTTATGTAAGCTTTGAGGGTTTGGTTTATGCACTCTTGTAGGCCTTTGTGGTTTGTGCCATGCTTTATACAGCCATCGTGCTTTGTTAATTCAGTACTTCTAACCTAATGCTATGCTTTCTTTGTGAAGTACTGTCACTCTTGTGCCCGTGTAGGATTTTTCCTAGATGCACATACCTCTTGTATTGTGCATTGGTTGAGTGTTGGTCATTCAAGTGATTTACCTTGTGTTTGTCAACTTGAATGTCCGGATATTCATTCCAAGTGTGAATGAGCATTGTGATCACTTGGTTATAGTGATTGTATGTTTTGATCTTGCCATGCTTTATTGCTTTACTCCATTGTGCATGATCGCATTGTGCTTGCTCCATATGCATTACAAGTTTCTATATACAATGAACTTATTGTGTTGTTGTGTTTCAGGAGATACTTGTTCTTATGGTTCAAAAGCTTCACAGATTTTAGAGTTAGGTGTGAGTGAGTTTTCCAATTGTTCTCAACTCACGCGTTAAGTCTAGAGTTTGTTTTAGGGTTTTGTCACGGAATAGCCAAAGGGGGAGATTGTAAGGTTAAAATTTATCAACCATCTTGTTGGCTTTATTCCATGCCAATTTGCTTGTAATTTAGCACTTAGTAACCCTGCATTTAGGTGGGATTATTGTAATGGTAGCGTATGAGAAGATGTGAAGAAAAGCTCAAGTATGTGCAAAGAAGCAGAGCTTCGCGGCTAGGACTCGCGGGTGGCTCGCGGCTACAAGCCGCCAAATGCAAGCACGTGAGATGCACAAAGGGAAGCTAAAGAGTCGCGCTAGCTGTCGCACTACAGGACAAAAGTCCCAGGCTGGCTAGGCCATTACGCCACGACTTGAACTCACGACTTGGACAAGCCGCGAGACCAAGCTGCCAATTTACCCTGTTTGACAAAAACTGTCTCTTCGTATTCCTTTCTCACCCCACTATATATAGACTCATATACCCACGATTTTAAGAGAGCTTCTAGAGAGAATTTTTGTGAGAGAAACCCTAGAGAAAAAAACAAGATTGCCTCATCTCCAATCTTTACCTTAGAGATTCTACAAATTCCTCTACTCTTTTTCTCTCCATTGTCACATCCTTGAGAGGCCATTGACCAAATCCTTATCTCACCACACCCACGTCTGTGAGAATGTTCATTTGGTGCTAAGGGAAGCAGTTTGGAAGGAACCAATATACATTGGTTAATGCTATGGTATAGTAGCAGAATCCGGGAAGCTAAAGAGGAAATAGGTTCGGCATAATCTCGTTGGAGCAAGAAGCTTGGAGGGCTTAAGTACTTGGGTAGATTAAGCTTGGAGGGTCTTCTGCTGTTCATGTATCCCAACTACATTCTTTAGTGGATTATTTATCGCTTGGAGGGCGGCGGAGAGCTTTTACGCCGAGGATTTCAGTTTCCTCTTCGATAATACATCGTGTGTTGTCCGTGTGTTTGCATCTTCTTTTCATTTATCTTTGCCTTATATTTACTGTTATGGATGTGTTTATATTTGACTTAGATTATTTATCAATTCTGTTATGAGCTTGTTATCATGTTCCGCACTTTAGTTGTTTGATATAAGGCTTGAATTGGTAACTTTGTATTTGGGAGTCTAAACGTTCAAGGGTGTTTTATACACATTTTGAACTTTCATATAATTTATTTTATTTTTTTAAGTTTCAAGTTTATTTAATTAAGGTTTCGTTAACCTCCACTAATTTTTTTATTAAAAAAAAAATTCTAGAAAATATTTTCAATCATTAATTAGATTTTAATAATTTAAAATATTTAATGAATTTTTTTTTTAAAATTTTAGACAACCAACGGTAACATTTAACAAAATTTGATTAAAAAAAAAAAAAAGCCTTAGCAGCCTGAGGTGTCATTGCTAGAAATAGTTAAGATCAAGTAATAGTTGCCTTATGCCTTTATCCCATTGGGTACCATTGCCTGTATCAGTAATGGAATTGAAAGCTTTAGCTACTAGAAGAGCTGCTCCTTTTGCCAAAAACATGGGTTATATGAACTGTTCACTTTGAAGGAGATTCTATCACAATGATGACAGCTCCTTTTGGAAATCCTATTCAAGATACCCAAGCCACAGCTCCTCATCTCCTAGCTCGCGTGCAAAGCTAAAGAAATAGCTGATATTGTTACTTGGTTTGGTAGTTTTCTTCCTCAATACTTTTGCTTTAGATCAGTTGTAACTTGTAATCCATTTCCTTTTTCATTTGATTAATACAAAGTCTTGTCAGTTTCTGTAAAAAAAAAAATAATAATAATAAATTACTTCTCAATCTCTCCTCTATCTCTCAAACCTGGTCTAACCTCACTCACTCTAAAGCACAGCCTCCTTCAATCCCTCAAGTTGTAGAAATAATACCAATCCAGCGTCCGCAGTTGGCAAAAAACTTACTGACCCATCTCTAATAATAGATGATGATCAATTGGAAGAAGTATTCTCCTATCTCGGTCTCTTCTCTTCTTATTCTTTTGTGTTTTCTCTGCTTCGCGTTTGCTTCTTTTTCCTCGTTTCTCTGTCTGCTTTTCTGTCTTCTATTTCTTCGTTTCTTCTCAGTCTTAGATTTATTTCTCTCTTTGTGGCCGCTTATCTCTATTTCTTTGTTTTTTCAATATTGGTTGCACGTGATGACACAAACACAACAATATGAGACAAGTTTTAAAGTGGGAACATGTAAAGAAGTTTAAAAGAAGGGGGAAAAAAAGAGAGAAAATGTAACAAGGTTGAGAGAATAAGAAATGAGAATAAGATAAGGTTAAAAAAAACGTTGGTATTTCTATTAGGATAGTTATAGTATCTTTAGCATTTTGCAAAACATTTAGTTATAGTATTACTATGGGAACACTGGTGTTGATTCGTTTCAAAATATATAGTTCCCTACTCTTTGGTACAAAATTAACTCCTTGTAATACACAAACACAACAATATGAGACAAGTTTTAAAGTGGGAACATGTAAAGAAGTTTAAAAGAAGGGGGAAAAAAAGAGAGAAAATGTAAAAAGGTTGAGAGAATAAGATAAGGTTAAAAAAAAACGTTGGTATTTCTATTAGGATAGTTACAGTATCTTCAGCATTTTGCAAAACATTTAGCTATAGTATTGCTATGGGAACACCGGTGTTGATTGGTTTCAAAATATATAGTTCCCTACTCTTGGGTACAAAATTAACTCCTTGTAATGTAAACAATGTGTTAGACAAAATGTCTCACTTATGCATTAGATTAAGTCAACTTCATATTTTGTGCCTCTTGGTTTAGTTTCCACTAGTCACTTTTTTTTCTTTTTTTCTTTTTTCTTTTTTTCCCTCTCATGTGCATTTAGGCATATTAGGCCATCCACAACGTAATTGGTATTTTTATGCATCCGACAAATATTAAGTTAGCTTAAAAAGACTTCAAAAATAAAATAACCAATATGCTCCCATTTAAAAAATGAATACTTTTTTTAAATAATAAATACGCTTACTCGGTACCAATGTTTTAAGGTGTTAACTACTTCAGAAAATGTTCCTAGCTTGTCTAGGGATCAACAATACCTTGAGATATATATTCCATCCTACCAAAATATTTCAAGTTTTTATGTTTTAAAAAGGTACATAAAATATGAGTTTTTAAATTAAATAGTAAATAATATACAATTAGCACAATTTTTTGCATTTGTATTAAGAACACAGAATTCAATTATGGAATATTCAAAAGATTAATTTAATAAAAAGTTATTAAGTAGTTTAAACTTATACCAAGTGTAACTTGATATATATTATTATAATTACATTAATTATAATATGGATGTCATAGAGTTTTTCAAAATTAAGTTTCTTAGAAAAATATTATAGTTTTTTTTTTTTAATTGCTTTTTAAGGCTAAAATAAATGAAATATGTAAGGTCACAATTTGAGTCCTAGGCCCAAAAATGCAAATGATCTAGGCCCAAAGAGTCCAGTACAATGAATTTGTAGAGAGTGGGTTGGAAAACTAGGCTCTAATGAGTTGGATAGCAATTATAGTGGATCTAGATGACAATAAAGTAAAAATAGACTGGTTGTATCTAATGGAAATCGTCCTCGGCATAATCCAAGGGGATAAATTCTTGTATATACTTCTTGAAGTTGGTTACAGGTACAGTTCTTATTACTACAATAATTCTCTCTTAATTCCTCGATACCCCTCTTTCAGGGTATTTCTTCTTCTTTATACTATCTTCCTCTTTTTATCTCTGCCCTCCACGTGTAGATTAGATTGTCGGTGTTGGTCCTTGTCATATCAGCACCTTTCTAAAGTCTTTGGAGAGTAGCTGTAAGGCTGAAAACTACTGTTCAAGAATCACTTCCTCATTAATGCGGCCAGAGAGTTAGCAGAAGAATATTTAATGCGGTGCTAGTAGCTTTCCTTTAGATATTTCATAGCTTTCCTTTGTTTTATTCCTTCCTAATACTTATCGTCATCAATGGAGTTGTCTGAAACGTTGCTCTTGACATCAGACCACACCTTTTGACCTCGACTTTGCTCAGCTGAGGAAGTATTCCTCCTCAGACCACTTTTTTGGACCCTCATGACCATACCTCACCTCTTCATTCATTAACATGGACTTCGCTGACAGTGTTTCCCCGTCCTTGGACTACTTAATATCCTCGGATTGGGCCCCCAGCCCAATATACACATAGATACGTACTTTTGAGCCTACCACCCCTACAAAATCAAAGCAATCAATTAATTGGTAAAAAGTAAATTATAAAAATTGTTATGTTTTAATTCTTTTTTTTATTATTATTTTTTGATTATGTTATGTTTTAATTCTTGAATTAATTGATTTTGACGCAACACTTTCAAAAAAGGAAAAGATCAAAAACAAATACTAGAAATTAACACAGACAAATGTAATTTATAAGATGAGTCCGAATTTGATAAGGATGGGGTGTAAAACCTTTGTTTTACACCCTCCAACCATAACATGCCATATAATCTTAACATAACTTTTTACAATTTGAAAAATAGGACTGACCACACAAAATCATTCATCTTATTAAGAACCCTCTAATAAAAAATAATAAAAGATCCCATCCTCCTTCCCTTGGAATCAAAGAATCATCAATGACCAAACCTCCACTTGCCAGTTTGACAACCACCAGAGATGCTGCCAGAGTTTGAAAAGGAAATATTTTTTTTGGATCCCCTACACTTGGCTTTGTGTGTGGCAGTGCTGAAGCACTTGCTTTTGACCATTTTGTAGCTAGGTTTTGTTCATTCTTACTTTGTGAGCTCTCAAGCAAAAATCCGTCAAATATTTTTTTGAAATTTTGGTAAAGAATTTCTTTTTTGGGGTTACCAACACTTAAACTTTGTGTTTGACGGTGCCCAATCCCTTGTTTTAGGCCTTTTTTTTTTTTTTTTTTTTTGGGTGTGTGTGTGTGTGTTGGGTCCTCTTCAATCTTTCACTATGCAAGCTCTCAACGATATTAGCCTCTTCGATGGTGTCTCTTAGTTCGGTGAAGTTTGTGGTGGGAGATTGAGGAGGGAGATGAGATTTTAGGGACTCTTTTTTACATTGGTTTGAAAACGTGAAATAGGGTTTTTTTTTAGATGTTATTAGGTGTATTAAGATGTATTGATTTTACAGTGAGTTTTAAGTAAAAGGCTGATATGGCATGTCCTTATTAGTTAGTATAAACCAAGGGGTTTACACCCTGACCTTATTGAATTTATTTTCTTATAAGATTACATGAAAATGACAATAAAATTATTTAAAATTATGATTAATTTAACATCATTTTTTTTTTCTTGCTGAGAAACTAACACTCACACAAACTCACAAGAGAGGGAACAGGTAGAGAAATAAGATTTTATCTGTTTTCCAAAAAGAAAAAAATCTCCCAACCAAAAGTGAAAAAGAAATTAAAATTATACGATAAGCTTCAGAGGGATGCTTGAAGCCAATGGGTTGCATGCGCAGATCTAGGACAAATTGTTCGACTGCTTAATGTAGTGTATGTCGTATTCTACTTTGTATTGGTTTGAATTTCGAATTTTGTTTAGTTTAGTAAATTAGTTTCGGCTAAATTGAATAATGTTGTGTCTATCTGACTTGACTGTTTAAGAAAGAAATCATAGGAACTAACGAAAGAAGGAAAGGCCTAACTTGGTTATTTCTAATTAACACTGGCCTAACTTATCAAGTGGTTCTAATTATTTGATAAAATAATAATACCTTATTAAGCTAACTCATTTAAGTCAGAACAATTCCTTAGAAAAAATTCTTAAGCCTCATTTGCAAGCTTAAGAATTAAGACGCATCTTTCCAGCGATACAAACTTTCTCATGTCTGCTAAAAGGGTAACACCACAGCTCTCTTAGCTCAAAAAGCTAAAGAAATAGCCGATATTGTTGTTATTTAGTTTGGTAATTTTCTTCCTGAATTTACTTTTTCAGATCAGTTGTAATTTATAATCTCTTTCCTTTTTTATTTGATTAATACAAAGTTTTGCTAATTTCTCAATAAATAAATGAAGCGAAGTAGTTGCGGAAGACAAAGAGAGAGTAAAAACATTTCTTTAAGTGGTCGATTGAAAGTTTGTATAGGCTTTAACTCCACATCTGCATCTTCAAAATGGATAGTCAATATTGGTCCATTAGTAATTTCAGTTCTATAGCAAAGCCATGTTCCCAAAAGAGAGTCATCCATAATGGGATCAATTGAAATGTGCTTCTTCACTTCCACTACTAAGCGATCATAAAATTCTGGTGACAAACCAAATTCTGGTGTTCCTGAGTCGATAATCGTGTTGCCCTTAGAAACCCTACCTGAAGAGTTAAAGGGCACATACGTGTCTCCAACACTAATTCCTTCAATTGTCACATAATAATAGGAAGGTAAATCTTTTATGACTATTAAAGGTGTTGAAACCTATAAGAAAGTACAAAGATCCAAGATTTGAAAGATGAGAGGAAGCTCAAGCTAGAGAGAGTTTTGGAATGAAGAAAACTTTGTATATTACTCAATTGAATTAATTTGTACATGAATATGTGACTAAATATAGAAAACCGAGCAAGTAAAATATCCCCAACTATGCGAGTACAGTTACAACATGTGTGTTTGTTAGTTAACTCACGTGTGAACATATCTCACTTAAATACATCACTAAACTATAGCATTTCATTAAGCTACACTGTACAATTAAACTACAATGCTAAGCTGTCGTTTATCCCAGATTTCATCCCTGTACTTCTTTCTTCTTTTGCTTCATTCCTTTTCTTACTTTTTGATCTGAATCACAACTTTGATACTCCCCCTCAAGATGAGAATCAGGATTGCGAATATTCACAATGTTCATCTTGGCAAGTAAAGCCTTCGATTGTTGACCAATAAGTGCCTTTGTAAGAAGATCAACTAGCTGTGAGTGAGTAGGAGTGAAAAACAATTTGATGACTTTATCTTGAACCTTATCTCTGAACAAGTGACAATCTATTTCTATATGCTTGGTCCTTTTATGAAACACAAGGTTCTCACCAATATATATAGCTGCTTGGTTATCACAAAATAACATTGCAGGCTTTGGATGATACACCTCTAAATCCTTCAACAAGGCTAATATCCAAGTCATCTCACACATAGTCACTGCCATGGCTCGATATTCTGCTTCAGCAGAAGATCTAAAGACTATGGACTGCTTTTTAAACTTCCATGAAACCAGAGAATTACCCAAAAAGACACAATAACTAGTGGTTGATCTTCTAGTGTCAACACAAGATGCCCAATCTGTATCTGTGAATGCCTTTAAATGCAAATCTGAGTTGGATGATAACAAAATACCTTGTCTAGGACTTTCCTTAATGTACTGCAACACCTTATAGGCTGCATCCAGGTGAGGTTTTCTTGGTTTTGACATAAATTGACTCAGTTTGTTCACTGAGTATGTGATATATGGTCTGGTAATAGTTAAGTATATCAACCTGCCAACCAGTCTTCTATAAACACCAGGATCAGGTAACAGCTTCCCATGGTATTTACTCAACTTTAAGTTTTGCTCCATAGGAACTTTGCTAGGCTTGCATCCTGTCATGTCTACATCTTTGAGCACTTCCAAGGCATATTTCCTTTGACATAAGGAAATGCCTTTATTTGATCTAGCCACTTCAAGGCCAAGGAAGAATTTCAAGTTTCCAAGATCCTTTAGCTTAAACTCTTGTTCTAGGAACACCTTAAGCTCTTCAACATCATGAATATCATTACTGGCTATAAGAATATCATCCACATACACCAAAAGTGCTATGAATGATTGATTGAACTTCTTGGTAAAAAGGGAGTAATCAGACCTTGACTGTTTGAATCCATATTTGAGAATAGTGGATGAGAATTTTGAGTACCACTGCTTTGATGCCTGTTTAAGGCCATACAAGGATTTGTTAAGCTTGCACACTATATTCTCCCCCTGGCTGTGAAATCCTTGAGGCAGTTGCATGTAAACCTCCTCATGAAGCTCTCCATGAAGGAAAGCATTGTTTACATCAAGCTAAGTTAGGTGCCAACCCCTTACAGCAAATATGGCAATCAAGGTTTTAACAGTGATCATTTTAGCAATAGGTGAAAAGGTTTTAGTGAAGTCCAAGCCCTCCTGCTATGTAAACCCCTTAGCCACAAGGCGTTCCTTATACCTCTTCACTGTGCCATCAGCTTTATACTTCACTCTATATACCCATTTGCACCCAATAGCCCTTTTATGAGATGGTAAGGGAGTAAGAGACCAAGTTTGGTTAGATTCTAATGCAGCAATCTTAGTAGCCATTGCATTCTACCATTTGGGATCTTGGACAGCCTCATGATATGATTTTGGTTCAGAAACAGTAGTGATAAGAGAGCAAAAATGGGCATAGGAGGGAGACAAAGTAGAAGAACCAAGAAAAATGAGATAAGGGGTATTTTGTACCTGAGGTGTGTGAGGCTGAACCAGACTTGATAGCATGATTGGAATTATCAAACTGATCAGTAATAACATTGCTACACTTATAGTCTTGCAAATAGGAAGGATCCTTAGACACTCTAATGGATTTTCTCAAAAATGGGGTTGAGGGAACATAAGGGATAATGGTAGGTTCAGTGATGGGAGGACTAGAATTTTCTGTAGAAACAAGATGATGTAAATCACAGGATGGGGAAGTAGATTCATCAAGTGATGAAGGATTGAGTAAAGGATTAGAAGTTGAATTAGGAATAGGATGAGGGATGACAGATTCAAAATTTGAAGCAGAAGTAGAATCAACTAAGGCAGGCTGTGAGGCAGTAAAGGTATCTAGAGGGGGAAAAAGGTGAGGAAAAGTGATATTTGAGTGAGGTGAGGAAGAATAAGTGGATGAAATGAAAGGAAAAACAGTCTCATGAAAGGTTACATCTCTAGAGACAAAGATTTTCTTGGTGACCAGATTGAGTAACTTGTAATCTTTGACACCAAAAGGGAATCCTAGAAAAACACAGGGAACATATCTAGGATCAAACTTAGATCTATAATGAGATAAAGTGGAAGCAAAACCAAGGCAACCAAAAACCTTTAAGTGAACAAAAGAAGGTGGTTTATTGTAAAGTTTCTCAAAAGGGGTTTTATTTTCTAAAATGAAAGAGGGTAGTCTATTGATGATGTATACAGTAGTCAAAACACATTCACCCCAATAGGAAACGGCACATTAGGCTAAAATTTTAATGCTCTAGCAATGCTTAAAATGTGTTGATGTTTCCTTTCCACAACTGAATTTTGTTGTGGAGTGGCAACACATGAATGTTAATGCATAATCCCATGATTAGCAAAGAAGTCTTTTAGGAAAAATTCATTAGCATTATCATTTCTAATTGCTTTAATATTGGTGTGAAATTGTGTTGAGATCATTTTATAAAAAGAAATCAATAAGGGCCTAGTGTTTGATTTTGATTTCGTAAGATAGACCCATGTTGATCTAGTTGCATCATCAATAATGGTGAGGAAATACCTAAAACCATTATGAGTAGATTTTGCAAAAGGACCCCAAACATCACAGTGAATGAGATCAAAAGCATTATCAGACAAATGATTGAAAGAAGGGAAAGGAAGTCTTTTCTGTTTTGCAATGGGACAAAGGGCACAATCTTTATTGCTATGTATAGTGCTTACATCAGGGAGAATATCACACAAGACCTGAAGTTTAGCATCTGATACATGACCTAATCTAAGATGCCAAAGATAGGACTTTGTGGTGATAGGAACATCCACAACATTATTTGCAAAAGAATTGAAAATAGACCCTAAGATAGAAGAGACAGTTGGAACAGATTTGCAAGATTTTGAAGATTGCAGCAGATAGAGATTATAATGCAGCTTACCCATTCCAATCGTTTTCCAACAAGAAAGGTACTATATAAAACACATATTAAACAGAAAAATTAAGCAACATGATAGACTTTTGGTTACTTGACTAATGGATGTCAAGTTGAAAGTGAAAGAAGGAACACATAGTACATTTTCAAGAACTAAACTAGAAGTTACTTGAATGGTTCCTATGTGTGTGACAGCAATTCTTTCACCATTTGGCAATTGAACAAAAGAGGTTATAGAACTAGTAATTTTAGTGAACAAATCAACTGAATGAACTATGTGATCTGTGGCACCTGTATCAAGAACCCAAGTGTCTTGACTATATACTGTTTTATTTGAAGGATTGACAACAAAAATAGAGTGTTGCATGCTCAAAACATATTGAGTTTTGCAAGAAATCATTAGAGATACTTGAGAGGGCAGAATTGGCTGTGTGAATTGCTTCATTGGAACTACCAGAATTGGATGCATGAGAATTCAACAGGGAAATCAATTGCTGATATTGTTCTGGAGTGAAAGAGAAATTGTTATTCTGATGCACAGCTTCATTCTGAGCTTGATCACAATCCATCATGACTTGATTAGCCATAGGAAACTTTCCCTTTTGCTTGTAGCCTGGTGGAAATCCAACAAGCTTATAGCATTTCTCCTTGATATGCCCAACCTTTCCATAGTAGCTACACATAGGCCTACCCTTTCCAACATTGCCTTTGAAATTCTTTCTAGGAAAAGAACCTTGATTGAAGACTTGATTCTTGACAGCAAAAGCAGTGGATTCAACTGAAGGAGTGGCATGAATACTTGAAGATCTTTGCCTTTCCTCTTGGACTACCAAAGAAAAAGTCTTATCCACGAATGGAATAGGTTCCATCATGAGAATTTGAGTCTTGACTTGTGAGTAACAATCATTCAATCTAGTAAGAAATTGCATGATTGAATCTTGGTGGTAAAGATGCACAATCTTCTCATTCACACCACAAGTACATTTTCCACATGAACACGATGGCAAAGGCCTTAAATTTAACAATTGATCCCAAGAAGCTAGAAGATTAGTGAAGAAGCTTGTCGCTGTAGAATCTCCTTGCATGATTCTTGAGAGCATTCCAGACCTCAAAAGCTGTGTCTCTGTAAATGACACTAGTAGTAATATGAGGTGAAGCTGAATTCAAGATCCACACTGAGATCATTGAATTGCACTTTGACCATGCCTTTTTCTCAAGTGGTGTAATTGCCATTGATGTAGTGCTGGAACCATGTACAAATCCAAGCTTACTCTTAGCATTTAGAGCCATCCTCATTGATCTGGCCCAATTAGGGTAATTATCCTCAGTGAAAGGTTGAACAACTGAGATCGCACCAGGAGATTCACCATGGTGCAAGAAAAACGAGCTTCGAGGATCTTCCAATGGAGAAAGCTCTCATGTAAAAGAAGAAGAAGAAGAAGTAGTATTTGACGCCATTGACGAAGGGTCAAGCTCTGATACCATATAAGAAAGTACAGAGAACCAAGAATTGAAAGAAGAGAGGAAGCTCAAGCTAGAGAGAGTTTTGGAATGAAGAAAACTTTGTATATTACTCAATTGAATTAATCTGTACACGAATCTATGACTAAATACAGAAAACAGAGCAAGTAAAATATCCCAAACTATGCGGGTATAGTTACAACACGTGTGTTTGTTAGTTAACTCACGTGTGAACATATCTCACTTAAATACATCACTAAACTACATGTCACTAATGTCACTAAACTACAACATTTCATTAAGGTACACTGTACAATTAAACTATAATGCTAAGCTGTTATTTATCTTAGATTTCATCGCTACACTTCTTTCTTCTTTTGCTTCGTTCCTTTTCTTGCAACTTTTGATCTGAATCACAACTTTGATATACACCATCACCCACAACCTCATTGCCATTCCCAAAACTTATCTTGCTTGTAATGCTAGGATCAGTACCATATGGTAACAAGCAGTAAGAAAACCTCTTGCTACCAATTTGTGAAATAAAGGACGAAGGCCCCGGTCCTAACCTAGTGATTCCCATTGCATCGAAGTAGAAGGTATCGTTGTGTGCACATCCAAAAGCAATGTCAAAGGAAACCGCTTGCCTTGAGGTAGAAGTGATGGTAACTTTTTCTTTGGCCAGAACACCTTTGGATAAACCACTTGCATATCTAGAATTGAAATTGCAAATATTTTGAGGAGAACAAGTGGCTTCATCCAATAGTAGATGACATTGTTCTGATTGATTGTATCAGACATCACAGGACATTGCGTCCACATAAGGCTACTACTTGTATCGGTAAGGTCATAGATGTCTATTGGTGGAGTACCAATTGAGACCTTCATGAGATGCTGACCTTTGTATGGTGTTAATTGTGCTTTGGGGACATTATGAGCTGTTGCCAAAAGGCCAATAACATAATATAAGAGAATAGAGGCAACAAGGAAGCATGGATAAAATCGTACACTGCTTGCCATTGAATTTCAGGCTTTGGGAGGGAGTCACAGTTTGACACAATAATGGTTACCAAAGGCTTTTATAAATATGATATAACCAAACCTATAATGATTACTTCTTCTCTTTTCTAGCAATAACAATTACCGTAAAATTTCATATCCACCAAAATTTACTCATTTTAACAAAAATTAAAACAAACAACGTAAAGAGTTCAATAATATCGTAACATATATCCTGTTTCTTTGAAAAACAGGTCATCAATCCTTATTTAATTTCTCTAACCAAAAAACCTTATTTAATAATAAATTTGGTTAGTTAGGCCCCATGGTGTTGCATGGCAAATGTGCCTTTTTTTTTTTTTTTTTTAATGAAAATAGGAATTAATTTTTGTTTGGCTTTGCGATTTTTAAGGAACTGCATTTCTTTTTAAGACGAAGAAAATATTTTCTAAATATATAGTAGGGATGCAACTTAATCTATCGACATCCCAAAACATTATTTGAATTTAAACTTTTACTAAAGCTTCTATTACAACTTTTTTTAATGTTGTGGATTCCAATTAGCTTAACTGATAAAGTCTTTAATGGTTGAATAAGAGATCTGAGGTTCAATCTCCACCTTCACCAAAAACTAATTTTTTGTGCAGATAATACCTCAGGACTCAAATCAATAACAGTAAATAAGCGAAAATTAAATAACAAGCACACACAATGAACACAAGATTTTACGTGGTTCCGCAAACTGCCTACCTCCATGAGGACAACGGAGAAATTTCACTACAAAAATAGGGAGATACAATAGTGCACAATAATACTCTCTAAAAACCCAAATTCCAATACACCCTAACTCTCTCTCACCCACAAGACAAGAAAACACTATTCTTCTTCTTATGCGGCTGTTGCTAGGTTTTTAGGAATAACACTCTCACACGGTTGCCCTTCATCTCAAACCTAATATATACATATATATATGTCATAGGTCGGCAACACTAGGAGATACATTCCTAGTTGTATTCGGTCATCCTTGATCGACTTACAAGCAATGGGCTTGGGCTGCAAGGCAATTCAAGCCACTCATGTCAACATGATTGTATATCAAAATTTTCAATTATACCAATTAATGCTTATTTTTAGATGTTCCACGACACTTTTTCTTCCTCTCTGAAATCTTATTGTCTCTGTTCAAAACTGGAAGCCTCCCCTTTCTCACTTTCTGTCACAACTTATATATCCTTAGTGCAATACAATCTCTCCTCTTTCTCTCAAACTTGGTCTAACCTCGCTCACTCCAACTACTCAATTTCCTTTGACCCTTCAAGTTGCAGAAACAATTCTAGTCCGCGGTTGGCAAAAAATTACTGACCCATCTCTAATAATAGATGAAAATGTATTGGAATAAGTATTTTCCTATTCTTTTGTGTTTTCTTTGCTTCACATTGCTTTTTTTTTCTTTGTTTGCCCCCCCATCTCCTATTTCTTCATTTCTTCTCTGTCTCAGATCTGTTTCTCTCTATGTGATCGCATCGCTTTATTTCTTTGTTCTTTCAATATTGGTTGCACATGATGACACAAAAACAACATGAGACAAGATTTAAAGTGGAACATGTGGAGGAGTTTAAAAGAAGGAAAAAGATAAAACATAAAAGGTAGAGAGAATAAGTGGATGAGAATAAAATAATGTTAAAAAAATGTTGGTATTAATATTAGGATAGTTAGAGCAAAAAACATATAAATGATCTAAAGATATGACAAATTTCACCACTTAATCTAACCTTTAGAAATTAATGTCAACAGTCAAATTTTTATTTATTTATATTTGTTTATTATTTATTATGTTATTGCCATATACCAATCACAATTATTATCACATCAATTTATAATATGTTATTTTATAAAATTTATAGTATCTCATTTTTCAAAATATTTAGTTTAGTTTATATATAGTGGTAATTCTAAAATGATATACCAATATTGATTGGTATCGAAATATATCGTTTCCTACTCTCCGGTACAAAATTAACTCCTTGTAATGCACACAATATGTTTGACAAAATGTTACACTAATGCATTAGATTAAGTCAATTTAATGGCCTCTTGATTTAGTTTCCACTGGTCACCTTCTTCTTCTTCTTCTTCTTCTTCTTCTTGCATTTAGGCATACTAGGGCATCAACATAATTAGTATTTTTATCTATCCAACAAAAATTAAGTTGGTTTAAAATGACTTCAAAAATAAAAATAACCAAGTCCTTCATTGCTAAAGGCCCTCACTATTCTTTCATAATGTTTGTCTCAAAATACTGGAGAGGGGAGCTAGGTTTTGCTTGTTCTAAGAAAGTGAATATCATTATCCCTCTTTAGGTAGAAGTTGAAGCTATTAAATGGACTTTATCCTTAGCAACCAACTTGGAGTTTGAGGCAGTTATCATAAAATCAAACTCCCAACATTGTGCAAATCTTCTTTTTGAACCCCCCCCCCCCTCCTTTGGTGCTTGAAGAATCAAATCTGTTTGTGCTGACCCTCAGGTTCTCTTAGCATTATCTCCTAAGGTTTCTATCTGTAGGTTGCCTAGCTTGTTTAAAGTGGCTTCTAATTTTTTGGCAAAGTGGTCTTTAGCTTGTAATCTTTTTGGTTCTTTTGATATTGGTAACGGCCTCCCTTCTTTTGATTCTGTTGTTTTGGGATAAGGTTTGTTTGTTTGTGTAGTTTATTATTCTCACACAGTAGATTTTGAAAACCATTCCATTACATTCACCCAAAAAAAAAA